>NW_015505230.1:319537-332859 GCF_001515645.1 Sinocyclocheilus grahami
ATCTTTGGAAACACTCTTTTAGAGAGAGCGCTGAAGCGCCCAGGGGGAGGTCGCGGCAAGACCACAGAATGAAAGCTGCAGCCCGCCGAGAGAGATTCATTTTTTAAAGTGTTGAATGTTACATTTGTCCTATCTGCTTTCCATTTTATTTTTTAAATATTAAAATTAAATAATGTTACTTTTACAGTTTTTAATAAGAACTGAATCATTTCTATTTATTTTCCAATTCATTTTACAACTTGTATTTTTCATAACAAAGGATTGTCCCTGATATTGCTGCCATTGCCCAAAACTACATTACACCAAGCATTTTATAGAACAGCTGAGTTTCAATTTGATTATGATGTAAATGAGAGTGACATAGAAGCATATCTTTGCTAGAAGTCATATTTAAAAGATCAGAAGTGCCTTTCATTTTCTAGATTTTTACATCATGATCTGAAAGTAGCTTTATTGGGTGTCATTACTAAACCAGTCAGTATTTGCAAATTGTAATTCAGAAACTAACTATGTCTTGTTACTTGTGTAAGATCAAAGGAAATTGAATGCTAACTTGTATTAGCAAGTCCAAGTTATTCTCTAAAAAAGTATAAGAAATGTCATGACTGTCATACATCATTACTATCATACAATATAAAAGATTCACACTGTCACACATTATTCAAAAATCCACTTCAAAGATGATCATGGACTTGATCAAAATTAAGGCAAGGCACATTTATTTCTAGATCACATCTAAAAACACCCAGTGCTGACCAAAGTGCTGTACATAAACCCTGACAAATAAAACAACATATGTGACACTGGAGCACAAAACCAGTCTTAAGTCACTGGGGTATATTTGTAGCAATAGCCAAAAATACATTGTATTGGTCAAAATTATGGATTTTTCCTTTATGCCAAAAATCATTAGGATATTAAGTAAAGATCATGTTTCATGAAGATATTTTGTAAATTGCCTACCATAAATATATCTAAACTTAATTTTTGATTAGTAATATGCATTGCTAAGGACTTCATTTGGATAACTTTAAAGGCGATTTTCTCAATATTTAAATTTTTTTGCACCCTCAGATTCCAGATATTCAAATAATCGTATCTCGACCAAATATTGTCCTATACAAACACCTAACAAACCATACATCAATGGAAAGCTTATGTATTCAGCTTTCATGTGATGTATAAATCTCAATTTTGAAAAATTGACACTTAAGACTGGTTTTGTGGCCCAGGGTCACATATAATAAAATCAACAAGAACACATGTAAACTAATAAAACTACAATGATTCAAAAGCCAGAGTAAAAAAAGCATGGCCTTTGACACCATTGAACAGCTTGAACGGTTACGTAAATAGGTAGGAATTTAATGCACCACGTTGAACTAGTTAAAATCATATCTTTCTGGTAGAACATTTTTGTTGGAGGTTGTAAATTTTTATTCCTCTACAATACCATTACCTTTTGGTGTACCTCAGGGAACAGTCTTGGACACTTTTCGTTGTATTTGCTTCCTTTAGATTCGACTTTTTCGGAAGCATAATATTCTGTATCATTTTTACATGCATGATACCCAGCCAAACCTCCGCTTGAAACATTGAAAAAATTATGACCTGCACTTTTTTTGGGGGGGGATCTTCTTGCAGAGGTAACTTGCTGGTTCGCAGCTAACTTTCTTCAACTGAATGAAACTTAAAAAAAAAAAAAATATATATATATATATATGGTCTGCTGGGTTTTGTTGTGGATCAGTAATTAATTGATAAATCAAAGTCACTGGTGATATATGAACAGACATTCCCTTCAGCAGGTTCCAGGGCTTCTGGGAGAAGAGAGAATTGAAAGATGTTAAGGACATACATTGATGCCTGCAGCTCTCAGAGCAGTAAAGACATTTGTCATCCCAGAATTAATACATCTCACATGGCTGCAATTGTCTCAAGGGCATAAAAGAGGGATATGCTTGAATACAAGATGTGCCGCTATGCATGAATTAATGTACAGGTAGTTAAGAGAATGTTTTACAGGATAGGCATCAGGGAACGACTTCAGAAAATGTCACAAACCAGATCTTGAAGAAATAATAATGTATGTGAGATTTTTTTTCCTTGTTTGTTTTGTTTTGCAGTGATTATGGTTTTGAGAGAAGAGGGGATGGAAACTGTCTGCCTGCATTTTGGTTCAACCCTTCTACGTTGTCTCAAAGCTGTAGCCAAGGGCAAAACTACCTCAACAGCACTGGGTAAGCTTCATGTATATACAGTATGTAGACTCTTCTTCATCATGCTGGGGTTTTACTCTTCTTATGTTGACATTTATTCACTGATGGCTAAATCGGACCTGCAAACATATTTTTGCCATCTTTATTAGTTTTTTTATGTCCATATAGTATTTTTTTATTTTTATTATTTATTTATTTTATTTCATTTTTAGTGAAATTTTTGACAGACATTTTTAGTGAAAAAGTTTTAGTACACCAAGTTTAACTAAATTAAAATTAGTTTAGGTCTTAAGTTACTATAATAACCCTGCTATTTGGCATATATATATATATATATATATATATATATATATATATTATATTATCAAGATGTGCCGCTATGCATGAATTAATGTACAGGTAGTTAAGAGAATGTTTTACAGGATAGGCATCAGGGAACGACTTCAGAAAATGTCACAAACCAGATCTTGAAGAAATAATAATGTATGTGAGATTTTTTTTCCTTGTTTGTTTTGTTTTGCAGTGATTATGGTTTTGAGAGAAGAGGGGATGGAAACTGTCTGCCTGCATTTTGGTTCAACCCTTCTACGTTGTCTCAAAGCTGTAGCCAAGGGCAAAACTACCTATAATCATATATTTCTTCTGCATGTATATACAGTATGTAGACTCTTCTTCATCATGCTGGGGTTTTACTCTTCTAGCACTAAACCAATCTTGTTTTAGGAAAGTGTTTTTTTTTATTAAGTGAGCCATGATTTAAACGTATTGTGCTGATGAGCAGGCACAAGCCATATTGACGTGAGCAGGTTTTTAAACTTTCTGGAGATTGTGGTGTCCGTCTTTACGACAACGTTCTAGACAGACAATCCATACAAAGAGACCTAGCTGGACAGATAACACTGTGTAATGGAAAGACTTCATTTAAACCTAATTTAAAACCAACATCAGTCAGAAAGCATATCCATTCAGAGCAAGAGTGCGAAATTACAGACAAAGAAAGAGACAGAGAAAGAATGTGATTATCATTTTCAGAGATTGTGTCAGAGCTGCCACATAAATTGTGGTCAAAACCAATTCATCCTCCAACAAAAAACCAGAGCTGCTCAGAATGGATCTGTCAGGCATGTTGTATTCAAATGGATAAATACAATGACCCATAAGTATTCAGACACTGAGTCACAATGTGAGTGTCACTGAGTTAGATAATGTCAAACCATCAAATAATTTCTCTCAAAAGAGAGACACATTTCAAACTAGTTTTTGATTTCGTTGTGTTTTTCAGGTATCGTAAAGTGGTTGCGAATAACTGCACAAAAGGAGTGAAGGAGATGTACACAGCCAGGAAACAGCAATGTCTGAACCGCCCCCCACGAGGTTTAGTCCTGACAACCCGTGATGACAAACTCACAGCCAATATGGGCAGCAATGTGACCTTCCTGGTGCGGCTAGAGGAGGTAAGATCATGATGATGGTCATCTGAATCTGATGAACTCAGCTAAGGGAAAATGATAGTTTCATTGATCTGATCATTTAAAATGCTGCATGGCCAGAAGCTATAATTATGAGCCTGGTATTGAGTCAAGACCTAAATTATACAGTAATAATTATTAAATTGATGCGCCAACTCCATGTGAGCAGATTATCAATGATCAGATATCAGGATGTCCATGTAGCAGATTAAATTATTATTTCTGTCAGCCAAAGCAGTGGTTCTCAATTAGTTTTGCTTCAGGACTCAGATTTAACATCAGACATAAAGTGGCAAAAACAGTATCTAATGTTCTTATGTTTTATTTTCTTAGTTCTTATAAATGTTAAAATTACAGTGTTTTACAGTTTTTTTTTTTTATAAATTCCTATATTCTTGTTGGCCCAGCAATGTGCATAATTATATTTTTTTGTACAATTAATATAAAAACATTATTATAAAGTAAATAAATAGTTATAATTAGTATTATTTTTTATTAAATATAATAAAGTTATAATTAGGCACACAGACTTTGACATTACTAACAAAATATATGAGAGGCATTTTCTCTATTTTAAGGCAAGACACCCAAGTGAATAGGTACTAATATATGATAATAGATAATAGATATAAATACTAATCACCATTCTTCCCTGATTACATTAAGAAGGACAGACATTTTTGTATTCCAAGTTTTTGGAATGCAAATGATGCATTATTTTCAATTTGCACTAATCGCCAGAAATCTAAAAGTTGGCTATAGTCAGGTGCAAAATTCTTGTCAAATCATACAGTCATTGTTTGAAAGAGTTCAAATACCCGAAAGATGCTGGAAAACCAAACAATTTGTGGGACCTGAAGTTTTTTAACTGTTTTCTAATTGTTCAGGACAAACAAGGGTCTCCTGAACAGCAATCACAAAAAAAAAAAACAGCTTTGGATCATCCAGGTAACAACACCGTTTTATGGTTCAAGCGCATGTAAACTTTTGAACTTGGTCATTTTTATAAATTCAACTATTATTTTCTCTTGTGGACTATATGCAAACTTATTTTTTGTACTTTTTTGTATGATCCCATAATACTGCAGATATGTAAAATTTTGACCACAACTGTGTGTGTGTGTACACATGAACAAACCCCATGTGTAAAAACCTTCTGAATATTATACAAGAATAAAGTTTGGTAAGTGCTACTGAAGTGGAGAGTTCTTGCTCAGTGCATGAGAGAAAAATAAATTGAGGAGGGGGGGGCGGATCTTTAAAGATGTGTATTGTATCTGAAATCTGCAGACACAAGTACATAAAGTGCAATAAAATAAAAGTGTAATTTCGAAATGTTTTCCACTAGTCTGAAACAACACATTATGAAAAGCCAAACAGCTCAAAATCTCAAGGTTTACCAGTGTATTAAATAAAATAAAATAAATATCTGTTTTTACCTATAGTGCCTTAGAATTTGATGCACTTTTTTATTTTGATTTCCTACAAAGGCATGTTTATATTTTTAGATGAATTTTATCATTTGCATTTAGCATTGTTTTTTATCTGCTATTCTCAACCCTGACATAACAGATCTGCAGCCTATTTTAGATTGCAAATCACCGTTTGAAAATCACTGATATAGACAAAGTATTCATTGGATTTGCAGTTGAAAATAGTATGTGCTTTTTACTTGTCAACTGATAGAAAACTTGACTCGTCTATAACCATGAGTGTTTACTTTACATGATGGTCAGATTCGGGTCTAAGTGAGCTGTTGTTGGTGGACCAGACTTTCAGACCAGTCTGGCTAAGTGAGACTACCATTGAGCTCTATATGTGACCATTTACACCCACACAGGTCATTTTGACATTCTAGAATCTTTCCATAATTTGTTGTCCTCTGCTCCGAGCTGTGCTGGAGCTCTGGCAGATGAAAAGTCTTCACTCTGTACAGATGGTATGGTGCAAGCCGGATACATATTACAAGCCTACTGGGGAATAGCTTTTCATTGAGGTGCAATGCACACATGGTCACACATATTCTCTCTTGGTTTCTTTCTCTCTCTCTCTCTCTCTCACACACACACACACGCTCACACATGCTCATTCCAGGTAAAGTGTTTCTCCCTAGGCGTCTCACCACAGCAGAGTTGTCACATTACAGTATGATGAGATGAGAAAATGAGGGCTTATTCCTTTCGTTAAGAGAGAGAGGGAGAGAGAGAGAGAGAGAGAGAGAGAGAGAGAGATGGGCTAAGAATTCCATCTATTTATATTCATGAGGGTCAGAGCCGGGCTGTTTCTTAGGCAAATCAAATGGACCTTAATATTTAATGCCTTTAAGGTGCAACACAGTATTTTTTTTTCTTTTTTAAACAGGGACAGCAGCTCAAGGTTTTCAGGTTGGAAAACATAGAAGCAGTCTGTCTGTCTGTCTGTCTGTCTGTCTGTCTGTCTGTCTGTCTGTCTGTCTGTCTGTCTCCTTTTTTTAATAGAACGTTCAAAAGAACAAAATATATTTGAAATAGAAATCTTTCGTAACACTAAATGTCTTTACTCAATGTCTTTATCAATTTAATGCATCCTTGCTGAATAAAATTATTAATTTCTCTCCAGAAAAAAAAAAACTATTGACCTTAAACTTTTGAACTGTATTGTATTATTGTATTCTAATAATTTTAAGTTTTACTATCTTACCCTATTTTGCTTCTTAAATGTGCAATGTATTAATCATGTGTTGATATTTTTACTGGACAAGCAGATACAAATGCTAATGAAAATCGTTATTCCTTCATTCCTTCATGCAGTGAAGTAGTTCCCTAGGGGGGCATTGCTGAGGGGCATTTCCAAAATGGCAGCAGCTAAACTGCGTGAACTGACTTCCCTCAAAAAGGGCTTTGTCTGAACCTCATGAGCTCAGCAGAAATTGTGTCCTGACCGTCATTATACAAACTGTTCCTCCTGTCAGTCATCTTGTCCTTCCTCCTCCCAGTGTAGTTATGATTTTCTGCACAAAGTGGCATGAAATATCTTAAAAGCAACCCGGTGCACATGCTTGCGCACAATCGCACAGAACTATTGACCTTAAACTTTTGAACTGTATTGTATTATTGTATTCTAATAATTTTAAGTTTTACTATCTTACCCTATTTTGCTTCTTAAATGTGCAATGTATTAATCATGTGTTGATATTTTTACTGGACAAGCAGATACAAATGCTAATGAAAATCGTTATTCATTCATTCCTTCATGCAGTGAAGTAGTTCCCTAGGGGGGCATTGCTGAGGGGCATTTCCAAAATGGCAGCAGCTAAACTGCGTGAACTGACTTCCCTCAAAAAGGGCTTTGTCTGAACCTCATGAGCTCAGCAGAAATTGTGTCCTGACCGTCATTATACAAACTGTTCCTCCTGTCAGTCATCTTGTCCTTCCTCCTCCCAGTGTAGTTATGATTTTCTGCACAAAGTGGCATGAAATATCTTAAAAGCAACCCGGTGCACATGCTTGCGCAGAAACGCACAGAGGCGGACCGATTTTCACAGTCAGCAGTGCCTAAAAGTAAACAGACAGGACTAAACCAGCTTTGGATTTGTCACTATGCAGGGCAGAATCACACACCCCCTTCCTTCATGTGCTGCTAATGCAGTGTTACAAATTAATATCCCAATAGCATTAGGCTACAATGTGTTAATGGCGGAAAGAGAGAAAGGAGGGAGATTTGGGGATGCATAAGCATGGATTTGGGAATTTCGCGCACACAAACACACACACACATACAGTACGCTTCTCTTGCACCCATAGCCAGATGTAGAGCCTGAAGCACAGTGTTTTGGGATGGTTCAAGGCATGAACTCAACCTAATCTCAACGTTCTTATCCTTTTCTTTGTTTTCTCTGTTTTTGATGTTTTTAACTGGCTGTTTTAGCAGTTTTATATTTATAACTAGTGCTAATGGTTGGTTTTTTGGGCAGATGTTTCAGGCGTTGCACCAGTGGCGGTTCAAGTGTCAGAAGATATGCAAGGCTTATAAACACAAATATCTGTGGATTGCTATTGGGCCTTTCATTTGTGTACTATTGGACTGTGATTTCCATATTTTCTGACTTAAATTGTGATTCAGAGGGGGAACATTATGCAATTTTGAGTAATGAAGCTCCACAGTTTAACATTTGAGAGCAATTAAATTAAGACAGCCATAAATATTAGTATTGAAATGTTACATTTTTTTGTGTAAAATTCTTATTCTTATTTTTATTATCATTATTATAATTTATTTTAATTATTGATTTGTTTCTTTATTGGATTGTATATATATATTTTCTATAATAATAATAATATGTTTGCCTTCTGTTTGATCACATGCCTGATGATATACTTAAAAATATATCATGATATGTTGCATATTTTCATTTTAATTTAACCAATATTTTTAATATAACTGTAGTTAAAGCTAAAAAGGTTCTGCTAACCTTAATACCTTACTCAAGAATGCTCAGATAAAGTCAGACATCTTGCTTTAACTCTGTATGTCTGGCTTGTGTAAAAAAAGTAAAAAAATAAAAAATAAAAATATTATATATATATATATATATATATATATATATCATATGCTAATATTGTATATGTAAATGATATTGCACGATTTATCCCAATAGTCAAAAGTCTATATCCGGCAGACTGTTATTACTGTTTGGATTGGATCTAATAGAATCAAGAAATTACATTTATTGAGGATTCATTATTTCCTCCCACCCACATATTAAACTGTAAAAAAAAAATATTATGAAGTTCTTTTAGCTTACAAAAAGGACAGAATACTTTACAGCAGACTCACTCAAGGCCATATGACTCATATTTACGGTTATATTCACCATGCAATATCGTATCTCATAAACAGCAATTATGATTGCGGTGGATTGCAATTGACCCATCAGGATGAGTAAGCCAAACCAACACAATATAGAGTATAACATATATATTACATATCAAAAGTAATATGACGGGTTCACACAGGAAGTTGAAATACATTCTGAGAGGTAATTAATTTTCTCTGTAAATAAGCAGCTCCTTTGTCTGATTTCACATAGGAAGCAAAGTTACGGCAGGAATGAACTCATGGGCTGAAAACAATGCTTTGTGTTTGAAAACAGATGGGACGGTGTCTGTGTAAGCAGTATGGTGACGTTACCTGCAGCTGTTTTTGGTCGCAGCTGCCAGACTCAGTGATTAAGGAAAGTGTGCTAAAGAGTTGTTGTAATAATTAGACTTGACTCTGCATGTTGTTTTTAGGGCGACTCTATGAGGACAAACATTCAGCTGGATTTTGGAGACGGTACGGCCGTGTCCTACTCCAACCTGAGCTGGACGCAGGAGGGCATCAGGCACGTGTACCGCAGTGCTGGGATCTTCAGAGTAACAGTGCAGGCGGAGAACAGCCTCGGGTTCGACACATCAGCCCTCTACCTGCATGTGACATGTAGGTTTCACACATATACACACAAATGAGTTACTACTTCAGTGTTTATTTTTGGTCATGAAGTTGGGTGCTTTGTTATTTCAGGTGCATTGTATTACATTCTCCATTTTGCTGAGGTTACATTATATTATAACATTGTAGAATTTTTGTCTTAACTTTTAGTAAAAATATCTAAACATCTTTGATGAATTTATTTGTGTATAGCACTGTATAAGATAATAAGACTTGTTTGTCAGAAAATATATCTTGAATTAGGTTTATATTTCCTAATTCATTAGTCGGTTATACTTTATTTTAAGGTGTCCTTGTTACAGTGTAATTATACTGAGTAATATTAATTAACTGCATGTACTTACTATATGGTTAGGGTTAGGAATTTGGTTTGGCTTAGGGTTACTTGCATGTAATTATGCATAATTAATTGTTATTATAATAGTAAGTACATGTAACGTGTAACAAGGACACCTTAAAATAAAGTGTCACCCATTAGTCAATTAGTTCAAGCTTACATTTCAGTAAATGTTGGTAGATATGTGAAAAATAATTTTTCAAAAGACACTTTTCAGAAAGAGTATTTATTACGTAAATAATATGCTTTAAAATAATATATTAAAGTGTGAACAAAATGTAATGTTTTCAGAAACTTAATTGGTTTTATTCATTTAATTGAATTGTCAATTGCAGTTAAATGAAAATGTATTATATTTATATTATATGCAGTTCACTGAGCTTTTATATAGCTTTTTTAACCTACTTAAGAATAACTTGTTAACTTAAGTATGTCTTTATGTAATTTCATAATTACTTTTGTTGCACTGACAAGCATTTAACTAAAATATACTTTGTCATTTCTATTTATGTTACTTACACTATTTACATTACAAACTTGTATGTCATGTATTTCAATATATTTGTAATTACACGTTTGTAATAAAGAAGTTGCAGTTTAACACATTTACAGTATATTAACTTTAAATACAATATCGAATAACAGTCATATGTATGTATGTATATATGTATGTATGTATATATATATATATATATATAAGATTTGAAGTACACTACAAGTACAAGTAATTCTTACTAAGACAAAAATAATTATATAATAATAATTAAAAATGCAATAAAAATGATTATTTCACTATGGTTCCGTATCCTACTTTATGTAGCACACAAATTATACAACAAATACTATTGACTGTCTTGTCTACTCTGTTAAATAATCTTCAAATTTATACAGATACATTGGTAGCCACATAGACAATAAAGTGGCTGGGCACTGGTTTGCAAACATTTGAATAAGCATCTCTTAAACACAAACTGTGCAGAATACTCTAGGTAGGTGACTTTCATAGTTGCTCTGCCAAAATCTGCATGTGTCTATCAACTCCACAGGTGTGGTAGACTGCGGTGCTTTTAGCTCCACTTTTCACAAACAAACAGAGGGTGGGCACTTGTGATCAGATGAGAGCAATTAGGTCCACAATTTATTTCCTGATGTGTATTAAAATACCGAAGCAGAATTATTTAATAAAATAAATATTGGTTGGACTATTTAAATAAGCCAAGAACACAGTATTGCACAACAATGCAGAGAGATCTCAGATGAATGAATATATGATAGATGACATAAATTATAGTAAGGACCAATTTTAATGATCTATGCTCATTTGGTCATTTGTTCATGTCTTTGTGCATACTTACTATGTATGGGTCACAATAGTTGACTAGTTGTCCAAATAGTTTATAATCTTTCTAACCTTTTTTTTTATTATTTTGGCATTTTTATTGCTAATGCTTCAGTTAGCGTGTTGTACTTTAGGTGTTAGACTGTTAGCTCATTAAAACTCTCTTGGAAAAGTTACTTGTTTAAATTCATGTATCCGCTACAGCTATACACATGCTGACTGACTTCTGAGCATCCCACGGCGAGTGTTGCATTTTTAAAATGCTGTGCCAAGTAAAATATATGATAGATGACATAAATTATAGTAAGGACCAATTTTAATGATATATGCTCATTTGGTCATTTGTTCATGTCTTTGTGCATACTTACTATGTATGGGTCACAATAGTTGACTAGTTGTCCAAATAGTTTATAATCTTTCTAACCTTTTTTTTTTATTATTTTGGCATTTTTATTGCTAATGCTTCAGTTAGCGTGTTGTACTTTAGGTGTTAGACTGTTAGCTCATTAAAACTCTCTTGGAAAAGTTACTTGTTTAAATTCATGTATCCGCTACAGCTATACACATGCTGACTGACTTCTGAGCATCCCACGGCGAGTGTTGCATTTTTAAAATGCTGTGCCAAGTAAAAAATACTCAAACTTTTAAAAACAGGTCTCAAGACCCCTGCGTTCTGTTTCCGTCTAGCTGTTTTTGAACAGCGTCCAATCAGGGAAAGGTGAAGCCGAAACCAGTCTAATTATACAAGACCAAATAGTGAACTAGTTATTCATCCCACGGGCTAGTTGATTTTGCTAAATATTTAGTTTTTGCACACCCCTTGCCCTGTTTGATGTTCTTGTATTGTCTATGTGTGTGTGTGTGTGTGTGTGTGTGTGTGTTTCAGGCCCTGTGGAGCATATTCAGCTGCTGGCTCCATATGTGGTCATTAAGAATAAGGAGGTGAACTTGACGGCAGTGGTCTGGCCTTCTAATTTCAGAACACTCACCTATTTCTGGTGGCTGGGGAACAACACGGAGGTACAACCAGCACTTAATTACAGATTTTCTGCCTCGCTTTGTTGGGCAAAGGCCTCCGAGACATTTTACGGTAGAAGATAAACAGAACAGGAGCAATGAACCGTTAATAATGTAGTTCTTGTCGTGTTTGTGGTATTTACAGTAGATGTGTTCTTTAGTTTATGCTTGTTTGCCCTGAAACATCAATAAAGCTGTTGGTGCTATTCATTTTAAAAGAGTTTCCTTTTCAAGTCATTGAGCTTACAAATAACAAAAAATTTGATTTTCTGTGTGCCGTTGGATTGTGTTTTGATTGTTTTTGTTTTGTATCCACTACATTTGTGGTGCTAGCCCATAATTACGTTGGACAGCAGTGTTTCTCACACGTTCAGCACCGAGGGCATGGTCACCGTCACTGTTCAGGTCTCGTCAGGGGACTTTATACTACAGGACACCAGAAGCATCGCCATACAAGGTGAGTGATCAAATATGACATAGTATTGATGATAGGTTCTGCACTTTAGATTTCAATTTTTTTCTTTTTTTATGGCAAGGGCACATTAAAAATGTCTTGGAAAATTTCTATCATGCCTTAACTAAAAATTAAAGACCAACAAAATAAACCAAGGAAATAACTTGCACGCTTGCTAAATACTCCAATAAATCAATCAATCAATCAATAAAATTAAATATAGATTTTTGAGTATTTTAAAGCATTTAAGAAGTATTTGAGCCATTTTATATACTGTGTGTGTGTGTGGCCAGATAGATAGATAGATAGATAGATAGATAGATAGGTGTGTGTGTGTGTGTGTGGCCAGATGGATGGATAGATAGATAGATAGATAGATAGATAGATAGATAGATAGATAGATAGATAGATAGATAGATAGATAGATAGATAGATAGATGTGTGTGTGTGTAGCCAGATAGATAGATAGATAGATAGATAGATAGGTGTGTGTTTGTGGCCAGATAGATAGATAGATAGATAGATAGGTGTGTGTGTGTGTGGCCAGATGGATGGATAGATAGATAGATAGATAGATGTGTGTGTGTGTAGCCAGATAGATAGATAGATAGATAGATAGATAGATAGATGTGTGTGTGTGTCTGTGTGTGTGTAGCCAGATAGATAGATAGATAGATAGATAGATAGGTGTGTGTTTGTGGCCAGATAGATAGATAGATAGATAGATAGATAGATAGATAGATGTGTGTGCGTGTGTAGCCAGATAGATAGATAGATAGATGGATGGATGGATGGATAGATAGATAGATAGACAGACAGACAGACAGACAGACACAGACGGACAGACAGACAGGTGTGTGTAGCCAGATAGATAGATAGGTGTGTGTAGCCAGATAGATAGATAGATAGATAGATAGATAGATGTGTGTGTGTCTGTGCGTGTGTAGCCAGATAGATAGATAGATGGACGGACGGACGGACGGACGGACGGACGGACGGACGGACGGACGGAAGATCG
>NW_015505230.1:333608-351827 GCF_001515645.1 Sinocyclocheilus grahami
ATAGATAGATAGATAGATAGATAGATAGATAGATAGATGTGTGTCTGTGTAGCCAGATAAATAGATAGATGTGTGTGTGTATTTCTTTTTCAAATGGGTTATTTCTAATCCAGTTTTTATTTTGTGAAAAATGATGGAAATAGCATTTAATCTTGTGTATCTGTGATAATTTTGTGTATCTCTGAAATTAGCATAAGCCATTTTATTAGAAACAATTTTAAAATGTCACTTTCATTACCATCATTTTGACAACAGAATTCAGAATTTCACACAATACTTGATTTGTGATGTGGCAGAAATATGGATGACAAGAAAAAAAAAAAAGACAAAATTCTCCTGTGATGCATGTATGACCATTTTTAACATTGTTATCACAGAGGACATTGATTAACTACCGAATAAGTGTGTGAAATGTGTGTTAAGAAATTATTTTTAATTATTTGAAGTCCATAGGTCACAATCCGACTGTATATTATGCTCTTTATCAATGCTTTAGTGAGACATTAAATATAGTTTTTTTGTGCTCTTTTCTTTTTAAGTGATATACAGTGGGGGAAAAAAGTATTTAGTCAGCCACCAATTGTGCAAGTTATCCCACTTAAAAAGATGAGAGAGGCCTGTAATTTTCATCATAGGTATACCTCAACTATGAGAGACAAAATGAGAAAAAAAATCCAGAAAATCACATTGTAGGATTTTTAAAGAATTTATTTGCAAATTATGGTGGAAAATAAGTATTTGGTCAATAACAAAATTTCATCTCAATACTTTGTTATATACACTTTGTTGGCAATGACAGAGGTCAAAAGTTTTCTGTAAGTCTTCACAAGGTTGTCACACACTGTTGCTGGTATTTTGGCCCATTCCTCAAGAGCAGTAATGTTTTGGGGCTGTCGCTGGGCAACACGGATTTTCTTATTGTATACATTTGAACTAATTACTTAAATCAAATATTTTATTATATTTATAAACTATTTAGATTAAAGCCTCCTTTACATCAAAGAAAGGAGTCTGTCTAGTAACAACACAATTTTTAAAGTCATTTTATTTTCTTACCCACTGGCAAATTGATTTTCCATATTTTCTTATAACAAAACAAAAAAAAAACATTTGGTTTTGTATATTTTAATATTTTCACAAGACAACAAGACAAGAGATAATAATGTCTCTTTGCTTAAATTTTAAATAATTATTTATTAAATGTATTATTTTATTTAGATTAAAGCTTCCATTATATCAGAGAAAGCAATCTGTCTAACAAGAAGACAAATTAAATTACATTTATTCTTCTTCATTTGCAAATTGTTTTTTGAGCATATTTTATTTGATATATGCTTAAAACATGGAATAAATTATATATTGGTGGCCCATATTTAGATATTTTCACTGGAAAACAAGACAAGAAATAATAATGTCTCTTTGCTTACATTTTAAATAATTATATATTAAATGTATTATTTTATTTAGATTTTTCTTTTTTTTACTTAATTTGCAAATTGATTTTGACCAAATTTTCTTTGATGAATGGTTAACAAGTATAAAAAATATTGGTGGCACATGTTTAGATATTTTCAATGAAAAAAAGACAAATTTCTAATGTCATATGATGCGATTTCAATTTTTCCTTTCTCTTTGGAGTGTTACAAGCTCTTGGTGCATAAAGAAGATCTGTAAAGTTGCAAAGACTAAAGTCTCAAATCCAAAGAGATATTCTTTATAAAAGTTAAGAGTCAGCCACGCCTACCTAAAACGGCTCGTTCTAACACACCCCCACATATGGTAGACCAATAGAAGAGCCCAGCTAAGACCAGCTTAGTCTGATTTAAAGTAATTGTTCAGCTTCCTGTTTTATTAGGAAAGCTGTGCTCATCAAGCCAGCCACATTCTCTCTCTATTTCAGACATAAAACACAAAAATACAGTAATCCCTAAATATCACAATTCAATCTAAACTCCCTCATCCAGAACAGAGCGTTAGAATCTGCCTGAGAACAAAGTCAGACCAGCTGAGCACAAAGAGGCTACTGATCTCACATCTGCTCGTAAAGTGCACACACACCTCCGTCCTCTGCATGTGCTCTTTCTCTCTCATTATCTGCAGTCTTTGCTTCCTGGCCTAAGATTCCCTGGCTTTACCCAGAATTCGCCCAGAATTCACCAGATGTAAAACTGCCCTCTTCCAACTTTTTCCCCTCTTTGTTTCAACATCAAGTTCAAAGCCTTATAACTTAATATTGAGCTCTTGCGGTAAAGAGACTCACTTTTTCCTGTTCCCTTCATTTATCCTCTCACATTTAAACCACATCCCGTAGTGCCCTAGAGGAAGCTGATACACTTTATCCATACTGCCGCTGATAAATAGCTCAGTGTATTAAAAAGAGAGGGAGAGCGAGGCTCAGACATAATCAAAGTCAAGGTCCATTTAAGACGGCTGTTTGAAGCAATGGGCAGGAGAGGTGAGTGGAGGCGGCTGTCTGTTCTGGTGCACCGAAGCGATAGCAGTATAGCAGCCTGAGGAGATGAGAATAGAAGGTTTCAGTAGCAGGGGTTAAAGACAGAGCCAGTGCCTCCGAGTCAGCACAGGACTTGAATCACAAACACTCTGATACTGAAAGGAGAACCAATGATAAGTTTTGTTTATTATTTTAGGCTTTTTTTGACACTTTTATTGATGGGTTTAAAGAGAAAGAATAGGAAATAGAGAAGGGAATGGGATCAGGAAATGATGCAAGTACTGTATGACTCACATTGCACTAGGGATCGTCATGAGTACTTGTGTCATTAGTGATCAGTAACTATCAATCAAACTTCACAATATTTTACATCCAGCAATGATATGTGAAGGTGCCAAAATGTAGCCTAATTTTATATTTTGATTAATGGATATGTTCACACTGTCAATTTTTGGGATTGACAACCGCATTTTCTTTACAGGTGTGAGTCTCGAAATGTCCCGTTCACACAGCAACTTACAGTTGTGTTTAGAATACTGTTTGTATGAACGTGCAACTGGAGTCAAGCCCTTATTCCTTACCAGTAACCATAGCGACAGTGACCAAAGTAAAATCAAAGATGGCGACGTCCATAAAACGGAAAGTCTTATCACTTTCTGACACGACAAGAGTTCAATCGAGCTGCGAGTTCATCCGTCAAATCTTCATTAACCGACGGCAGCCTTTATATTTGGGTGGAGAGCGGAGTATTTGAGTTGCGCACAGAACACAAAACTGACGGGGGCGACTCCGGTGGAAAATTGACGGGATCTAAAAATTTCAAGCGACAGACCGAAGTAGCGAAGTTACCGAAAACACGGTAGACGTGTGTTTGTGCGGCAGAGCGGCTCTCTCTCACACTGTATGACGTGACAGACAACTAGTTGTCCAGTCCTGTTCCGTTCACACAGCGCGTGTGTATCGAGAATGCGGTTGTGAATCCTGAAAATGTACAGGTGTGAGTTCGGTTACAGAATATTGTTGTCACACCCATAAATAACCAAACTGTGTGTGAACGTAACCGTATTAAGGACTCAAATACAGGACTGACAACCATATTCTGCTGCTGTGTGAACGTGTCCAATATTTGGTAAATACTTTTCATTTGAAATAGTTCAGGAGGCATTTTAAGGTGGCATTTTTTTACGGTTTGATTGGTTGGAGAGGGATACCAACCCAATTCCTATATGAAGCTATTGTTTGACTTCAGAAGACTTCGAATATAGCTTATTTGTTGTATTGGCCACTTTTATGATTTTGCATTGCATTACTTTTGCACTGTTTTTGGAGCTTAATAGCTTCAAAACTTAATTTGTTGTAATATATTGTATGTAAAATAATTTATTTTAAAGCACACAAAAGGGATCCGATGTCTGTATATGAATGTATGTATAGTTTGGGGTCAGTTAGATTGTTTTAAAAGAAATTAATACTTTATTCTGCAAGGATCCGTTAAATTGACTTGACTTAAATTGATAAAGTGACTTTGTTACAGAATGTTTGTATTTTAAATAAATATTGTTCTGTTCATTAAAAAAAGTATAATTAATTAAATTTCTATTCATCAAAGAATCCTTCCATAAACAATATTAAGCAGCACAACAGTTTTCAACATTGATAATAATAAGAAATGTTTCTTGAGCAGCAAATCAGCATATTAGTCTGATTTTAAAGGATCATGTGACACTGAAGACTTTATGATAAAGGATTAATGTTGCTGAAAATTCTGCTTTGCCATTATAGAAATAAATTATATTTTAATTCTTTGTAATAACTGTAATTCACCCTTCTCCGCAAGTTTGATTGACGGGTGATCTAACCAATCATAATGCCAAATCTGCCATTTTGTCCAACAAACAAACCAGACAGGAGATTAAAGTCGGTGGACTTGAACTTGAAAAATGGTGTTTATTGACATCTTTCAGTGATTGAAACAAGATACTTTTTTATGTTCATTCATGTTTATTCTGTGCTATAACTAGTAAAGAGGAAGAGATGATTGGTTCACGTGCCGCTTGAACTGAGGTGCTACGGTGATCGGTCTCAACAAAATGTTATTTATTATTTGAATTTCTTAAAAAAATTACAAAATTTGAAAGCTGAGACTTTATTTCATACCAAAAGTAACCTGCTCTGTCTTGTCTGTCAGCACATTGTCAGTGTCCACTTTGCTCCGTGATATATTTTTCACTGTGTGAGAACATGATGTGTGGCGTGAAAGCATGGCTTGTTGGCCATAGCAACAGTAACTAAGGGGGTCGGGTCTTTACAAAGGGTCATTTTAACTGTATTTCTGAACAAAATAATTTCATCCTCGCTTAGCATAAGAGAAAGCATTTTAAAAATCTTACCGACCCCAAACTTTTGAACAGTAGTGTATATATATGTATATCATATTAAATAAATTATGTCTGGATGTGGTGCGAATGTAAATTCAGTTCCTCCAGTAACAGGAAGACACTTTCATCGTCAATCTCCAGTCTATATATAGAGGTGAGTGTGTCTTCCTGTTACTGGATCAACTGCATTTCCATATGCACCAAATCCAGACATATTTACCTAATATGGATGCTCAGCCTGACCAGAGTGCACTTCGGCACATTCTTCAGCAAAAACCCAGCCCATGCTGTGAAAATGTCTCGCTTTGTAATAATTCTCAGCAAATTGTTCATCTGTGAGTGTTGTGCTTTAAAAACACTCACAGCCCTGCCCTGCCCAAGGACTTTCACATTGAAGACTTTGCTTCCAAGGAAGCATTTACACAATGGATGGTCGCTGTAAAGATGACAATAATGGATTTTTTTATAGCAATATACATCTGAATGAAAAATACTGGAACATGTCATAAAAAAAGTGTTGAATTGTTTAAATTTGCCTGTAAGGCTTTATTTGCATTCTAGCAGAGCGTCAATAATATACACAGCCAAGCACTTAAATAGGGAAAGATGAACTACAATGACAGAAAACCCAACAGATGTCTAAACAACCTCTTTAATAACAACTTTGTCCTCTGCTATAATGGATTATTGCATCACTGAGGTGCTACGGTGATCGGTCTCAACAAAATGTTATTTATTATTTGAATTTCTTAAAAAAATTACAAAATTTGAAAGCTGAGACTTTATTTCATACCAAAAGTAACCTGCTCTGTCTTGTCTGTCAGCACATTGTCAGTGTCCACTTTGCTCCGTGATATATTTTTCACTGTGTGAGAACATGATGTGTGGCGTGAAAGCATGGCTTGTTGGCCATAGCAACAGTAACTAAGGGGGTCGGGTCTTTACAAAGGGTCATTTTAACTGTATTTCTGAACAAAATAATTTCATCCTCGCTTAGCATAAGAGAAAGCATTTTAAAAATCTTACCGACCCCAAACTTTTGAACAGTAGTGTATATATATGTATATCATATTAAATAAATTATGTCTGGATGTGGTGCGAATGTAAATTCAGTTCCTCCAGTAACAGGAAGACACTTTCATCGTCAATCTCCAGTCTATATATAGAGGTGAGTGTGTCTTCCTGTTACTGGATCAACTGCATTTCCATATGCACCAAATCCAGACATATTTACCTAATATGGATGCTCAGCCTGACCAGAGTGCACTTCGGCACATTCTTCAGCAAAAACCCAGCCCATGCTGTGAAAATGTCTCGCTTTGTAATAATTCTCAGCAAATTGTTCATCTGTGAGTGTTGTGCTTTAAAAACACTCACAGCCCTGCCCTGCCCAAGGACTTTCACATTGAAGACTTTGCTTCCAAGGAAGCATTTACACAATGGATGGTCGCTGTAAAGATGACAATAATGGATTTTTTTATAGCAATATACATCTGAATGAAAAATACTGGAACATGTCATAAAAAAAGTGTTGAATTGTTTAAATTTGCCTGTAAGGCTTTATTTGCATTCTAGCAGAGCGTCAATAATATACACAGCCAAGCACTTAAATAGGGAAAGATGAACTACAATGACAGAAAACCCAACAGATGTCTAAACAACCTCTTTAATAACAACTTTGTCCTCTGCTATAATGGATTATTGCATCTGTGCCTTTTAATGTTATTCTGCAGTTCTTCGGTCTGGGAAGGGAATGTTTTGACATAAAGCGATTTAATTACAACAATGACTCTTAAGCTATTAGCAGGGTGTAATTAAGAGCATTGCAACATTAGGTCTCTCTTTTGCTGTCTAATTGTCTTTTTTGGACCTTATTCGCTAGCAGACGGAGTGTGCGTTGAATCTGGAGTGTTGAGAAAGAAATAAAGGCTGGAGTTCGGAGATGTGCATTAATCATTAGGAATATCAGTAGCAGTTGCACATAGGCTGAATCCTTCAATGAGCCCCAGGGCTTTTCTTTCTCCAATATTGCAGTGGTGAGTACAAACTTAGACTCAGAGTATTGATTCATAAGACTGCTTCAGCTCTGGCCGCATTGCTCATTGTAAATTATGCTTAGGCTGTCTATTCCTGAGCTATTGTCTTATTACCAGTCGAGCCCTGCGTGGTAGTACCAAATAAAACAAAGATTATTTACCTAAGGTCGGATAATTTCCTCTTTATGATCGAAATGGCCTTTGGTGAGTATCTCTAGGAGAGTACATGGTGGGCTTACCTTTATTGGCTTTGCGGCAGCCGTAATGTCTAGACCTTTGGGCTTTGTAGTGGCTCTCTGACTAAGATATTGATTGAGGTTTTTAGGGATTCAATGTGTGTATAGCCACTTGCACTCACACGCTTGTGTCTAATAATTTCTTGGCCGGGAACACTGTTTTTTGGGATAAACACATTGGCCAAATGAATAAATAATTTGAATTGGAACCAGAATATCATAAAAAGATTTCCTGTATGCTTTTACTGAATTCACTCTAATTTACCCTATATTCAGTACTATCCATTTTGTTTTTAGCACCATTTGCCACATTTATATAATGTGGCTCCTCTAACATGGTCTGCCATAACTTGGTAATAGTTACTAATTCCTTGCAGTGATAATAGCATCTACTACTAGTGAGCAATTACTGATATATGACTCTTGGTCGTGCTAGTACCCATGCACTTTTACAGAGAAACATTGTCCGCCTCCTTGGCCCATTTCTTCGTTTTCATGGCCAAAGTGCTGGAAAGCGTTCAAGATTCTTTCGGAAAGGTCAGAGGATTCATGGGGCTGTCTTTCAACAACATGCAATTATCACTGTCATTATTTCAGGAATACAATAAGGATTGTGATTGCAGTCACACCGTATTTAGCAACTTGTTGTTTTGCAGTTTAATCAGTTTTCATGCGCACAGCCCTCTCCTTGTTTTGTCATGCATGTTACCCCAATTTGCCACTGAAATAGGCACAAAATCAATCTTTTTTTTCTTCTTCACATTTGTCTTTTTTGATAATTGGATTTGAGATTTCTACATTTCTGCTCACACAAAATGATTACAAATGTGTAGTTTGGTGCCACTAGTGGCACAGAAATTACACTACACCTTTAAAAAATATATATCATTAACGCTGATGGTTTTTCCCAACAAAATCTTGCTCTACAGAAAAATCCCCTGGATTAACATCTATGCGGAGGTGAACCATGAGAAAGAGCAGGAGATGATCAGTACGGTGGGCCAGAATGACACCACACCAAAAATCACCCTGAGTGAGTTCTCCACCCAGAAAGAACTGATGGAGAAAGAGCTGGAGGCCCGTGCCAAATGTGAGTGAGATGTTTAGAAAATTAATAATAATAAAAAAAGGATTTGTGTAAGATAAAACTTCAGAGAAAATGTTTTTATATATATTTTTTTCTTTCTTGTTTTAAGTTTAAAATTCACAATTTTTTAAAATAAAATGTATACATAAAGTAAGAGAAAATGATTTGCCTATGAGTATAAAAAATAATGAAATACATATGTAATCCACAGAATGCAATTTATTGTAATTTGCCATAATTTCTGTAAAATTCCATCTAAACACACAGTTGCTTCGATGTACAGTACATTAGAAAAGTACAAAAACTTGTCTGATATGGCAAATGGCAACAGTTGCAAAGGTTGTATTGCTCAGTAACGGCGGAATTTAGTGAACATAATTCCAACTTTTTCATACTTGTCTTTTTTTAGTATTTCTCAAGAAGAAAATCAAATGAAAGGAAATGTAATTTTTTTCCAGCTTTAGTCTTTTTCAGCCTCAAAAATATTTGAGTCACAGACCAGCGTGCTATCATAAAACTACTCTCTAAAAAATGCTGGGTTAAATTTAACCCAGCTATTGGGTTGTTTTGACCCAGCGGTTGGGTTCAAAACATCCCAACCGCTGGGTCAAAATAACCCAATAGCTGGGTTTGTTCCTTTTTAACCCAGCGCTGGGTTATATTTAACCCAGCATTTTTTAGAGTGTGCTGTTGTGATGGCAATCTCTGTGTTTTACACTAAAAATATGAATCATTCAGCTTTCAGAATTACACAGTGAACACTATCAGACCAAAAAAAACACCCTTTGGAATCAGGAGCATTTATAATCTGACACATAATGCATAATAATGAGAAATATCTACAGTGGGCCCAAGTGTCCTTATTTCCCAAGTGGATGCATCTGTGATCATGTAATTGCTTAATAACTGCAAATTAATATTTAATTGGTGCTGTTAAGCAGTGATTATAAAAGAGCACTGATTAAACTATAAAAGGGGTCAAATTGGGGTTAGTGTGATAACAACAACTGTGATGAATAAACATGCAACATTCGGTGCCACGCAGAAAATAAATCCCACCACTATTTCTGTGGGTGTTTAATAGGAGGATGAAACATTTTTTATTTTTATTTTTTGCTTTATTTCTTACTTCAGTTCAGTGACAGTATCGGTGACAGTTCAGTATCTAGCCTACTTTCCATTCATTTTGCTTGCCTTCACTAGGATAAATGTTTAATGACTCTAATCCAGAAAACATCTATTTTGTTCATTTATAGTTGAGTAATATATAGTTGGACGTATAATCAAGCATTTAAAGATAACATAAAATGGCATTCACTATGCATTTAATTTCTATAATGTTTGGCATTTAGCAAAACATTATATTCAACCATATATTCAACTTGAAGTCATGTTAAGACTTGATTTTATCCATTGAGATTTTATTGAATCGTGAAAGTAGGTCTGGCTTGAAGATAAGTTGTTTCAGTTAGTTATTTAAATAACTAAAGTTATTTAAATTAAATGCAAGGTTATTAAATAATGTTTCTTCTGAATAATCATCCAGGGACATGTGTTAGGAAAATACATAGTCAATTTTGTTTGTTGACGTTAAATTTTGAAGGCTAATGTGTCATTTCTGTGTTTTCGGCAAGTAGGCGGTGTGATCAACAACTGTGAAAGCACAAGGGAGATCCCGAACTGCACGAGTGTCTGAAAACTTCAGGAAAGAAGCTGGAGGCATATTGTAATAATGTGTACAGAGGTATCACAGTTTTAAAGGTTGACAGTTTTCCTTTTTGCTTTTTTTGTAATTTCAAAACACTGACATTGTTAATAGTTTTCTAAGGAGCTCAGATTTGCATGGGTGTCTTGTTCTGATCTGTGTGGAATATAAGAATAGACTTAACTACTCTACAAGTTGCTGAAAACATGTTTGGTTGAGAAATTTGCCAGCATTTGAAATTCCAAAAGTTTTGTTGTGAATATTACAGAGCAATGAGCATAATGGAAAATTGGGAGGAAAGCCACTACACCTCTCTCGGGTTTTCCCCAGTGCATTTCCTTTGAACATTGTTGAATTTGTTAGCCTGAGTCAGATGGCTTTTTCAGATTGGAAAAAAGTGGCTTTTCGTATCAAACAATTGTGATTTTTGCTGGCTCAGAACTTATTTATGCCAAGTTCGTTTAACTGTTCAAACTGATTTTTCACACATTGTGAAGAGTGCATTTAGTGTCTATATTAACTTAATTTTTAGGTTTTTAATCTCTTCAGTAGGTCATTAACATTTTTATATTCGTTATAACTTGAACTGCGGGAACAAAATTGCAGCTGAAGCATGCAAACAAGCCAACAGTGTTTATATCCCTCTCTATATTACAGCTTTGCCTTCATGTGAGCAATTCTACTCGGCAATCTTCTAAATTGGTGGTTGTTAAAAACATTTAAACTTTTAATTACACATTTCTCTTGCTTATCTAGCCTTTGTCTAAAGGCGAAGAGATGTGGAATAAAATGTGAATTTTTCAGAAGTGAAATACCTTTCCAAAAGCACTGTGATAAAACGTCAATTTGAAGGCAAGCTTTTTGTACCTCTATAAAGCAGGAATATAACTATTAAGAATCATGTCTCTATAACAAAGCTTTTTTTGGAGCTCAAACTTAGTTAAAAGTCCATGAAATATGCAATCTTCTAAATTGGTGGTTGTTAAAAACATTTAAACTTTTAATTACACATTTCTCTTGCTTATCTAGCCTTCGTCTAAAGGCGAAGAGATGTGGAATAAAATGTGAATTTTTCAGAAGTGAGATACCTTTCCAAAAGCACTGTGATAAAACGTCAATTTGAAGGCAAGCTTTTTGTACCTCTATAAAGCAGGAATATAACTATTAAGTATCATGTCTCTATAGCAAAGCTTTTTTTGGAGCTCAAACTTAGTTAAAAGTCCATGAAATATCAAATGTCGAGAATGTTTTGTGGAATAAATCTCTTGATATACAACCATAGACACAATGTAACAATGGAAAATGTTACAAAACTCAACTTTAATCTAACATACCTTCAGCTAAATGTAATTTCTTGTAAGCTCCTCATAAATATATATATATATATATATATATATATATATATATATATATATACTGTATATATACCGTCCATGTGCATTCCATGAGGTTATGAGGTTTTTAGCTTGTTCTTTTGAATTTGTTTGTAGATAAATGACTTACAGAATCATTTTGCTTCATAAGTGAATGCCTTACAAATAAGAATGCCTTTTGAATAATGTGTATTCATCGTAATAGCTGGCCATTTACAATTTAAAATTAATTTATAACATTTTAACAATGTTAACACAGCCATTATTTAGTTAACTATATATTTTTTTGTGTGCCCCATATATATATATATATATATATATATATATATATATATATATATATATATATATACTGTATATATACCGTCCATGTGCATTCCATGAGGTTATTTAACATTTAGCTTGTTCTTTTGAATTTGTTTGTAGATAAATGACTTACAGAATCATTTTGCTTCATAAGTGAATGCCTTACAAATAAGAATGCCTTTTGAATAATGTGTATTCATCGTAATAGCTGGCCATTTACAATTTAAAATTAATTTATAACATTTTAACAATGTTAACACAGCCATTATTTAGTTAACATTCATTTATTTATTTTTTCTCCCCAAACATGTTTAAGGTGTCTCATCTCCCAGGGATTGAAAAAAAAACAGTGAACTGTACAATATTCTCAGTAGGTCTCAAATTTAATTTTTTTTGTATATACAGCAAGTGTGTTTCATTTCATATCCTTATACTGTAAATATAATAGTGAAGACTGGACTTCACTGGACACAGTCTGATATTAATTTCAGAAAGAGGGTGTTATGAATTCAAACAGTGATTCATTAATGTGCTGTAGATAGGCCAGTTCTGTAAATAGTTTTTTTTTTAATTATTAAATCATTGCACACACTCACACACACACACACATACACACACACACAACATAGTAAAGACGTATTGCATATGCTTCAATGTTGCCATTTTGGCCTCAGATTTAAAGTTGAACCTATAGGGAGCAGTGTTTCAGTATATGGTTAGACATTTTGTATTGGAGTTGATTGCCTGTGTCACACGAAATGAATATAATTCATGAATAATAAGCAGGTGGTTTCTTAGATTCCATTGTGAATGTAAATGTATAGCAATACCACTGTATATCAGAATATAAGTGACTTTGGCCAAAATAACTCCCCAAGCAATTAATTCCTGTTCTCAATCAGTGATATATTACAGTACAAACCTAAACATTGTGCTGCTTCATTTTCATGTAAAAAATGTTTTATGAGTACAAAGTTGTATTCAAAGTTCTAGTTATTCTGTGTGAGACAGAACTATCAGATGTAATATTATTAAAAATGAACAAGTAAATTATTATACTAAAAATCAAAATGAACAAGTATTATGTTAGCAAGTGTGAAATATTTTTTTATTTTTATAATTTTAATTAATGGATGCACCATACGTTTCTGCTTTATTTTTGAGCTGTCTTAAACATAACCTTTGTTTTGGAATTATCTACGTAGGCAGCATCTGTGTGTGTCATTAAATAGTGATCCTCGTGTAAAGACACTCGACTTATAGGTGATTTCAATTGAGTTTGTTGTTAGCATGTTGCTAATCTAAAAGTGTAATACACTAATAAGCTTTAAAAATGCATAGCACACACAATTATTATCATTATTATTAATAATAATAATTAGATTGAAATAAGAATTGAAAGGCTTATATTTATAATAAGGTTCAAATTAATCACACATCAATGTGGGCTGTGAAATTACCCCCAAAAGATAAAGTAAAATCACTATTGTTGAATGAGAAAGCATTGAATAGACATTACCAAAAACAATTTAAAAAAGTATCTTTAGAAATAAATATTTTGATGCAACATAAAATGTATGAAAAAAAATTTGTAATGCTACAATGTGGCCATAACATTGTTTTCAGAAGCTGTGTCATTTAGGTATATTTGCAGTTCAGAGGTGCCATGAATGTATTTACAGTGCAATAAGAATTGCATGAATAATGCTATGAGATTAATGGGTTATAAATGGGTGAGTAGTTTCATTTAGAAACAAAGCAAGTGACAGTCTTTGCGTTGGGAGCTCTATGATGCCTTAAAATGCTGCCTACCTAGGGAAGTTTTGGAACAAATCTCATATTATTCTTTTTTTTTTTTTTGATCATATTAGACAAAGTTAACTGATATTCCAGCCAGACTAACCACAACTTAAACATCAAATTTTCATTTTTGGGCGAACTATCCCTTTATCTGCTTACCCCCAGGGCATCCAAGATGTAGGTGACTTTGTTTCTTCAGTAGAACACAAATTATGATTTTTAAGTCCAGCTGTTGCAGTCTATCAGTCGTATAATGCATGGCAATGGTAACTAAATCTATGAGAGTAAAAAAAAACATGCACAGACAAATCCAAATTAAACCCTGCGGCTCGTGACGACACATTGATGTCGTCACCACTCCCGAATGAGTTCCTGCGAGAGAAAGTAATCTTTTAGTTTTAAGTCGGTTTGAACAATCCTGATAAGCGCAAGTAAGTACCATTTTGATTAGCCGTCGTACCTACAATGTTTGTGCACTGTGTAAACAATGAGTGACGTAAACGCGCGAGATATCACTTCCGGCGCTTGCGTAAACTACGCCAGAGCGCGTACACACCTCACGCATAGGATGCCGTGCGCGCGCTCAAAGCAGTTGGACATAGTGGTGTATTAGAGGTAAAATATGATATAAATACTGTTTGGTTTCTCACACAAACCGATCGTTTCGTGTCTTAGGACATCAATGTGTCGTCACGAGCCGCAGGGTTTAATTTGGATTTGTCTGTGCATGTTTTTTTTTACTCTCATAGATTTTGTTACCATTGCCATGCATTATATGACTGATAGACTGCAACAGCTGGACTTAAAAATCATAATTTGTGTTCTACTGAAGAAACAAAGTCACCTACATCTTGGATGCCCTGGGGGTAAGCAGATAAACATCAAATTTAAATTTTTGGGTGAAATATCCCTTTAACATGTACTTTTGTATGTTCTGATTTCAATCCAATATGACCTTGTCTTTCGAACTTAGAACTTCTAGAAGACTCTGACACAAACTTCTGTTTCATCACAGCATTTGAGGTATTTCACAGTAGTGAATTCAAAAATATGAGTTTAAGCCATATGCACTAGGCTATCGTTCAAAAGTTTGGGGTCAGTAAGATTTTTATTTTATTTCTTTTCTTTAAGAAATTAATAGTTTTATTCAGCCAGCATGCATTAAATCATGATCAAATTTGACAGTAAAGACTTTTACATTGTTACAAAAACAATTATATTTCAAATCTGTTCTGTTCAAAGCATCCAGGAAAGAAAATGTATCACTGTTTCCACAAAATATATTAAGCAGTACAACTCTTTTTAACACTGATCATAATAAGAAATGTTGCAACAAATCAGCATATTAAAATTATTTCTAAAGGGTCATGGGACGCTGAAGACTGGCGTAATGATGCTGAAAATTCAGCTTTGATATCATAGGAATAAATTACATTTTAAAATAACTTTAAAATATAATAATATTTGGTGAGCATCAGAGACTTCTTTCAAAAACAATACAAAAATCCTACTGACTCCGAACTTTTAAACTGTAGAGTATGTGCATATTCAAGTCTACAGATCTAGGCCAACTTTGCATACCTTTTAGGGTAGTTAACTTTTTTACCGGCTCTAGAGCCGCTGAAAACAGCTTTGCATTTGTAAATGTGAGCATAGCCTCTACAGATGCATCCAGGCGTGCTGTTTATGCTTTACACATACGCTTATCCACCATAAAGGAACTTAAAATGGGCTACAGAGACTTGTTTAATGCATGACGTCAGCGCAGTCTAAAGCCTTGTGACATGAAACAGTGTTTTACCCTTAATCTCGACTTCTCAGAGGCTCTACAGTGTGCTGAAGTCAGCATGCAATTACGCACAGGCCCTGAGCCGAGGGAACGAGGGAAAGCTGGTACTTTACCATCCTGTCGCACATTCTCTCATTAACACTCGCAGGTTAGCTTAGCGTCCCACTTTATCTCTACTAGTCACAGTTGTTGTCTCACTCTAATAGTGATATTGATTTTGTTTTGTTTTTTACTCATTGTGTACTCATATCTTCAGTCCCCCCCACTCCTAAATCTGACAATGTGTCCTAGTTAAACCACTTTATTTATTAAATGTTACAAGCAGCAAGGTGTTTTGTTGTCCCCTTGGGTTCTCATGCACCCACACTCAAAAAGGCCTACATTTAAAGGGATAGTTCACCCAAAAATCTAAATTCTGTCATTAAATACTCCCCCTTCGAGAGTCTCGTGAATGACAACTGAGACTGACCCGGAAGAGAAGAAATCATTGAATAAAGTTGTTATTTTTGTTTTCTTTGCACACAAAAAGTATTCTTGTAGCTTCATAACATTAAGATTGAACCACTGATGTCACGTGGACTATTTTAACATTCCCTTATACCTTTCTGGCCTGGGGACATTTCAGTTGCATTGCTGTCTATATAGAGTCAGAAAACTCTCGGATTTCATCAAAAATATCTTAATTTGTGTTCCGAAGATGAACTAAGATATTTGGGTTTGAAACCACATGAGGGTTAGTAATTAATGACAATTTTCATTTTTGGGGGAACTATTACTTTCAGATTGATGTATTTGAATTTCTTATCAAATTTAGAAATCACGTGTATCACACATTTTAAACGTAAACTAATTAACTTAATTTGATGCATATTTATGAGTCAGACATAAATAAAACAGGAAAGATTTCTGTAATAATAATCAATTGAATGCGTTTTAAATATATAATATGCAGAATTATACATGTATCGTCAATAAATCAAATTTTTCATGCATTTTAAATAATTAAATATTGCTTGTTCTACAGCTAGTCATATTTAACTATGTTTATACTTTTACAATGAATAGATTTATGCTAATTCTAGGCATTTTGGTGGAGGTGGTGGGGGGATGGTAAAAATATTATTTAAATAAAATCTTGTAGATTTGAATAGTTAAGAATGAACTGGCATGCTTTGTTGTTGTTTTTTTAAGATTTCTCTAATAGTTGTAATAAATTAATGTTTTAAATGAACAATAAACCGGTTTAGATATGTATCATCAATAAATCTATTTTTTATGCATTCTAACTAATTGAATATTGCTTGTTCCACAGCTAGCAATATTTGATGTTCATAGTTTTTAACTGAATACATTTTTTTCACAATGAACAGATTTACGCTGATTCTGAGCAATTTGAAAAAAAAAAATCATTTAAAAATATGATTACTTAAAATCAAATGAATGCAATCGGTGATAATAAATTTTATTTTTGTAATGCAGAAATCTAATGTATGAATGACTAATAGCTATGCATCACATTGTTTAATACTTTGCTAAAACTGTGTAATCCAAACAGATGGAAATGTTATATACATTTCAAATACATAAATCTTAAATTGAGACCTACATATGTGGTTGATTGAGAAAAATCTCATTGGTCCAAAATGGAGCTCCACAGCTGTATGTCAAACAGGAAAAGGTTCTGATTGGCTGTGATTTTGTTGCACATGCAGCATTTTCACCTTCAGTGTACAAGTTCTGGTTAGTCTGGAGAGCCGAGCACTTGTTCTTACCTGCCATCTAAGGCTAATGAGAATCTCTTTCTAATGTAGAAAAGTACTTGCTGACATTAAACAACTATTTCTGTTCATTTAGCATATTTATTTAATGCCATTGTGTGCTAATAAGCCCTCTCTCCCTCATTCAGTGGTGTTGTATGATATCCATCAGGTTTTATTTGCTCTACTGACACTCTCTTTGTAATATAAATCATGACTGTGCAACAATAACGACACTATAAACATTAAAGCAAAATGAAGCTGGTTGAAACGAAACTCGCCATACGATTTATGTGTGATAGAAAACCAGTAATGTTTTGACGAACAAATAATTGTAAAACTTATCTCCCGTCGCACAAAATCTACGGCTGCATGACTCATGGTTATTGTTACATCTTTATTTCAATATTTCTATGGAAAACTACTGTCATTTTGGAATCGTTTCAAATAAATGTATTTTTGTACATCAGATACGGATTCCCGTCTGTGATATTTTGGGATTCACACTACAAGTTTACACTACAGTAGTGGATTCTGACTTTCTAATGCTATGTTGTTGTCATTAGTGTCTTTGGGCAAAATGTGCGCAGCTGGTGTGAGCTGGAGGCAAACTGAGTGACTACACAAGGAAAACCTTAGGCGACAACTTATAATGCCATCACAGGCCTCTCAAGTCTTTCAATAAACAGAGGCACAAAGGTGCCTTGGGTATTTGGAGCCGTGTGACTGCGTGACATGTTTGCTGGTTAGATCAGCGAAATGGTGAAATGGCTTTGAATTTGTTTAGTCCTTTCTAAAAATGACTGCTGTTACAGGCTGAAAAACAGTTTCTGGTGCAGCAGCGAATCAGAGAACAGATTCAGTGTAGCGTTTGTTCTGATTCGCTCATCTAAACACACACACACACATGAGCGCTGGAGTCTAGTAGGGTTAGTGAAAATGAAAGAGGTGATGAAAAGACCTTAAATCAGACAATGACTCGCAGAACGCATTGTGATTCTGACGGGTTCAGATGTATAATTGTTTTTAAAAAACAATTAACATCTGATTAATCTTTGTGGTGCCTTTGTGACACGCTTGATGATGTGAGGGGCTTCCTATGACATTAAAGAAGCATGACATCAAAACCGAAGATTTGTGGCTTTTGGTTAATGGCTGTTAGCTTTGAAGCCATTGTGTACTATTGTTGTTGTTGTTGCGGAATTATTTTGTAATCATTGTGTATTTTATTTATGTATTTGTTTGTTTGTTTAATACAAAATGCTCTCCTAAACCTTTTTTTTATAGGTGAAACTATCTT
>NW_015505230.1:352362-354179 GCF_001515645.1 Sinocyclocheilus grahami
TACATTTATGTATGACTATGCACTTGCTTGTCTACAGAGCAGATGGAAGTGCTAAATATTCAACATATGCCCAACATGGAAATTAATGTGAACCTTTTTGATCAGTTACCACCACCATCAGCCAGCGATGATTTATCAGCCAACAAACTACACATTTATTACTATTGTTTACCTTCAGATAAACTAGTGAACCGTCAGGAGTTATCATCACGCCTTAGTTTATGAATTTGCAAATGCATAAATGCTTATGACGTGCAAGCATATCACACGCCCATACGTATACTTGAATGAAAATGGGCCTAACCTCACCTGAGGCCTAGTTTCACTCACATGAATACTTCTCCAGATTCGATGTTAATTAACACAGAGTGACAGGTGACCAAAAGGGTCTCAGTTTATGTGATGCATGTCCATTATTCTCATAAGCTCATATTCAATATCATAATTAGGCCTTTTGGAAATAATTGGACTTCTCGTTAATGTTTCATGCACAAGACTTTGGCGGATGCCCCTGAAAGTAATACTCAGCAGACTATAGGAGGCACATCGATGATTCCAGATAAGAAAATGTTCTTCTGATAAACAGATTATAACATTATCCCACTGATTTTAATTTAGATATAAATAATAAATATGCATAAAGATAGGAGCAATCATGTGTGAAGAATTAGGAGATTGATGTCTATTACCAGCCACTATTAGGGAATTTTGTATGTTTCATTGTAGTTTTATATTATTTTCATAAGGTCACATGGCTCTCCTTAAACATCAGATAGGCTACATAATATTGATCCAATGTTATTAATAATTCCATTTTGGATTTCCTAAATGATCCAAATTATCATAACGATGACTTGACTATTCCACGCAACAGTTCACATCCTTCGGAAGACATATGACTGTGTCACTCCTTGCTAAAATAAATATGATGGTGACCCAAAAATGTCAATAATGCACCAAAATGTTCAGCACATTTAGTCAGACACCAGTAATGTGATACTTAAGACAGGAAATACATTGTGAGTTCACAGGGTGTTTTAGAATTCCGTGAGAGTTCTCAAACTCTTTGATGAAGTCGGATCCCCAAATGATTCCAGACAACATCTGTCCCTTCACTTTCCATTCCAGATAGTGTAACAAGCATATGGAATCTGTCTGAAGTTATTGTATTCTCTGAGAATACAATCCCAAAGCTTCCTACAAACCACCTTTATCTTAATGGACTGTTAATCCTTCGGGCATTAAAGGTTCTCGTTCTAGAACCAATACTATGATAATGATAACATCTCTCACAAAGTGGATACATTCAAAACTACTTTTTGGAAGTATATTTTGAACTTGTCAGTGCTGTGTAACTGCATTTTCAATTACATAAAAGTTATGTTTTTGTGAAAATTTTTCACTTTGCATTTATATTCACATTTATACGTGAAGATAAACACAAAAAGTGAACTATGCAAAAATAATTTCCTATTTCCTATGGTGTACCAAGTCTTTAGCCATTCGATAGATTTGTATGATGAACAGAAGTTTGTACAGTATTTTACAAAGTGGCATAAGCAGACTGTACCAATTCGGTTACACTTTACTTGAAGGGGTGTGCATAAGACTGACATGACACCTTCATAATCATGACACGATACCTACATAATCATGACATGACACATGTCCTGAATATGAAGGGTTTTTATGCATGTTTATGACAACTGTCATTAAGTGTCATTCGCTCAGTTATGTAATTTTTAATGCAAAGATGACATTGTTTGAGATGTCTTTGTTATGGGCTATGGTTAAGGGTAAGGGTAGGGGTAGGGTTA
>NW_015505230.1:361929-363147 GCF_001515645.1 Sinocyclocheilus grahami
TTTTATGCATGTTTATGACAACTGTCATTAAGTGTCATTCGCTCAGTTATGTCATTTTTAATGCAAATATGACATTATTTGACATAACCCTAACCTAACCCTACCCCTACCCTTACCCTTAACCATAGCCCATAACAAAGACATCTCAAACAATGTCATCTTTGCATTAAAAATTACATAACTGAGCGAATGACACTTAATGACAGTTGTCATAAACATGCATAAAACCTCCTTCATATTCATGACATGTGTCATGTCATGATTATGAAGGTGACATGTCAGTCTTATGTACACCTCTTCAAGTAAAGTGTTACCACTAATTCATAAGCCACCAATGTAAGTTACTAATTGCCAATGGATTGTGTTGCCAGAGCTCACATTGGCGTGTTTATTAGAGTTTATAAGAATCTTTTCAATGAATCAAGTAATTCAATTCACAATGATTCACTGATTCAGCTACTTTTAGAAACACCAGAAAGACTGTTGCTACGTCCCAATGTGCCTACTTATACTACGCCCTTAAAGTATGTACTCTTTTGGTGAAGAAAAATACACACTTTTGAGTGTGTAGCAGAAGAGTACACAAGATTTGTGACATACTATCGCGTCATACAATTGCATCTTTAACGGACCGCTCTGTTGCATAGTTATTAATTATTAGGAATTGCCTTCCAGTAGATTTGGCATGGATCCACACTTCACAATCCACCTGAAACAATAGACCATCCGGAAAATTTTGGCATAGGCCTACATACTATGCTTTGGGACACATTTATACTATTTAGGATGGATAGTATGAACCTTGGGATGCAGGGTGTTATTTCCGAAAAAGCTATTTTAAGACACAGCTTACACTTGCCTTGTCCAAATATCCACACTTGCGGTCTTGGCCACTTAGTCTTATTCAGGAAGTAAGTGCGTAAGACTGTCCCAGGTATTTAAAGGAGTCATATGACATTGCTAAAAAGAACATTATGTTGTGTATTTGGTGTAATGCAATGTGTTTATCTAGTTTAAGGTTCAAAAAACACATTATTTTCCACATAATGTACATTATTGTTGCTCATCTATGCCCCGCCTTTCTGAAACGCGTCGATTTTTACAAAGCTCATCGTTCTTAAAATCGAGGTGTACACTGATTGGCCAGCTATCCAGTGTGTTGTGATTGGCTGAATACCTCAAGCGTGTGACGGAAATGTTACGCCTCTTACCATACTG
>NW_015505230.1:363261-368189 GCF_001515645.1 Sinocyclocheilus grahami
CTCAAAACTCGCGTTTGAATCGTCAGTGGCAAATTCTTTAAATATAAAAAACGTACTTACAGGCTGCGAGTCAGAAGCGCCAGACTGTCCTTGCAAAGTTGGGACTGCCCCACTTTATAGAAAAAGCCTTTGTGCACAGATGCATTGTAGACTACTCTGCAGGTTCAGGAAACAGTCCTCCATAAAATGCGCTGCACACATCTGGATATTTGGGTTGAACTGTTCTGGAACAGTGTTGTAAATACAACTTAACCACTGATTTCTAGTTGTGTCCTCTTTTGGAAGGCCAAACAAAGTAGTTTCGCTTTCACAATGAAACACACAGTGTGACACACGGCGGGCTTGAGTAAAGGACTTGCGGCAACCACATGTGACGACCCCAGGCTGGACTCCGCTTCGTCCACGGTGAAAGCCGGTCCGGCGATCCACAGCGCGAAGTTGATGTATTTCCTCAGCGACCAGCACGGATCAGCTCTAGGCATGACGAAGCGGATATTGTCCTCTTTTGGAAGGACAAACAAAGTAGTTTCACTTTCACAATGAAACACACAGCATCTCCACGACATGGCAGCGGTGACAACTACAATACTGCAGGGAGAATAGAAGTTACACCTTCTTTCTTTGCGTGAACATTTGGGCGGTTTTATGCAAATCTTCCCACACAGTGATGTAGACATGTGGGAGCGTGTTTAAACGAGGCGTTTTAGGGGGGCGTGGACAAGTCTTAACTTTTATAAAGAATATATCTTTGGGTTTGAGACTTTAGTCTTTGCAACTTTAGGGATCTTATCTATACACAAACAGCTTGTAACACTCCAAAAAGGAAAATTTGAAATTGCATCATATGACCCCTTTAAAACGCCAATGTGCAGTGCCCTTAACGCACGATAAATACACACTATGTTGAATACCGCTCCGGAGCGGCTTAGTGTATTCCATCATGCGTTCTGGAATAATTCCTGAGACTTTTTGCCAAGATCTCATGAGAGGTCATATGTTAAATATTACTAATAATTAAATATTACATATAATTTGATAGTAAAACAAAGATTTGCACATTTTATTGGTGCAAATGAGTAGTGGTGATATTTATTTTGTACATTTGCAACTGCTTTTTATCACTTAATTAGAAGCACCACAAAATGAAATTGTGTCATCTGTAATAGGGATTACTGAACAGACATTTAGAAGTTAATGCAAAGTATTGAAAATAAAAATAAAGCTCTGTAAACACTTGTATTTTTACAACACTATAAGTGTGTCCCATCAGGTAAAGAAAAGTTCTACACACACTTGTGGTCTTCATGCTCATTTGAACTTTTGGACCAAATACAGGAAATACATAATATAAGTAGTCAAGTGGTCAAGTGCAAAGACCGCAAGTGCGGGTATTTGGACAAGGCAACTGTTAGCGGCGTACTTTAACCCGCGCTTTTCCATGCACATGCGCACTCTTCAAACCAGTAACGCATTTAAATTACACGTGAACCGCGTTCACTCCTCCATCTGTCCCTCTCGCCCCTTCTGTCTCTCTCTCTTTCCCCTCTCGGTCTATTATTCGTTCACCTTCAACCTTGAGAGCGGATCACGGTGTGGTTTACATCTCCGTATCCCCAAACGTGAGCGCTGGAGTCTAGTGGAGTTAGTGAAAATGAAAGAGAATCCAGCTTTCATTTAAAACAGAAAATGAAAGGGAAAACACATTTGGTTTTCTCTGATTGCTCAAGCTCCCCTGTGTTACACAACCAAATGAGCCAAGTCTCTTTAATCTAAGATTTGACATTCAGCGGTGCGAGAAAGTCACTGAACTTGAATCGTATTTGCATCTTTCTCATGATGGATCAGATTAAAGAAACAAGATGATTGCGCATGGTCCCCTGACATTTTTTAGGCCTTACCTTCAGAATTAAAGGTAATCCTAAACCCGTGCTTCTGTGAATGTCCTCGTAACATCAAAAGGTGTTTTGCATGACGAGAAATGCATTTGCATAAATAACAAACAAGTAAGCACATAGCAGACGCACAATGTTTTGGAATAATTTGAGTGAATATGGATGAAAGACAAGGATCATGAAATAAGCATCTAGCCTATGTTCATCTCTAGTCAATATGTTGCAGTTTGAATTAGCTGCAGACTGAAGCTTGATCATTACACCTGTGCAAAAGATGCATTCTCTAACTTGTAAATGTTGGAAATGAACTTACTTTGAAACTTTGAAAGTTTGGTACAAGTGAAGGCAAATAAAAGTCAGCCATGAATCAGAATTGAATTCAGAATGCCTTTAAAATTCTGAAATGAATTTGAATTGATGTTGCAAACAGGAAGCATATTTGTAATTCAAATTTGAATGCAACAAAGTAGAATTAAAATTAAATGAACATAAAAAAAAGAAATGCATTTACTCTCAAAAATGAAGCTTCTTGTTTTTGGCATCCATGGTTCCATTAAGAACCTTTAGACTTTCTATTTAACAGAAGGTTAATTATAGTAGAAAAAGTTTTTTTGTTTTTTTTTATGTTTTTCAGTGTGTTGGTGTGGGTCTACAGTACTGTGGAGATGCAATGACATTTACTGAGCTCATGGACACTAGATCTCTCAGTAGGGATCTCGCATCAGTTGTCCGTCCAGCATTCTGCACATGTTTCTGTGGGATACCACATGCTTCATCTCAGTTTATGTGGACGGTGGATGTCATTTATGGACAGAAGCTGACATGAAACAACAGGGAATGACCGTTAAAAGGATACGGCACAATCTGGCCAAATTCAAATATCAATGCAAAGGTCAATTAAGTTTGATTTTCCTCTTGCAGCTCATACAAAATGACTCCAAACGGACAGAAGAATTAATTAATGGAGTTTCGCAGATGGAGGCATGTGTCCTGACCGATTGACCAGAAAGATTGGCCATAAAAAGTATCTTTTGTGAGCAGTGTCAGCTCCACAGGAGAAAACACTCGGCATATTATTCCCTTCTGCAGGACGACTGAGCGTTTGATTCCATTCAATATCCCGGCAGAGCCAAACAGTAGCTTGTAAATGTCAATATCCCCTGTAGTCTCCTGTGTTTGTGGTCAACAATCTGTCCTGCTGGTTCGTAACAAAATACAGACAAGCAAATAAACAAAACTGGTGAAACGAAACCTTTCAAAAATCGAAAGCCACTATAAAACAGAGAAAAAATCAACATACATCAGTATTGCTGCATCTTTATTAGCTAGCTCTGATTTTGAGGCGAGTATATACATTGTACATCTGGATGAGAGATCTGTTCCTAGAATTGTGTGTAAACCCTGAAGTGGCTGCTGGATGTGGCTCCAGGACAAATAAGTAAGGGATAATCAGAGTCATTCGGTCATCAACGCAAAATAAACTCTGACAGGGTAATGAAGACTCTGGAGCAAAGCAGAGTAGCCACTTATTACACAGCCACTTAGCAAATAAATAAATAAATACTACACATGAAATATTGATTGGAGCTGAAATAATGTTATCTTATATGTAGATTAGCTGAAAGCTTCCAGTAAAACATCTGTCTAGCAGCCTAGACAAATGTTGCGGCATGTGTGTGTGTGTGTGTGTGTGTGTGTGTGTGTGTGTGTGTGTGTGTTTGTGTGTGTGCATAAATCATTGCTTGTAAATAAAATTGCCAGTCAAAAGTTTGGAATTAAATTTTTAAAGGTTTTTTAAAGAGTCACCAATGCAGCATTTATTTGACCAGAAATACAGTAAAAATTACAGTAATATTGTGAAATATTATTACAAATTAAAATAACTGTTTTCTATTCGAATATATTTTAAAATGTAACTTATTCCTGTGGTGGCAAAGCTGAATTTTCAGCATCATTACTCCAGTCTTCAGTGTCACATGATCCTTCAGAAATCACAATTAATCGAATTTCTAATCGCGATTACAATTACGGATGCCGCAATTACATAATCGTTCAAAGCGGCAATTAATCGAAGTCCACTTATGTTATTCTGAGTGTTTTTTTTTTCTTCGTTCTACAGGATTTTTCCGTAGTTTTACATTTATATAATGCCATGCATATTTGAACTTTTTTTTAATTATTATTATTTAAAGAAGAAACCAATTCAATGTATAGTTGACATTTGAGGCTTAATACTATAGAAAAGCAATAAAAGCTTTTCAGTTTGAGTGTTTTCAGCTTGTTTATTTTTATATAAAAATATGGCATGTAGTTGCTTCAAACAATGGTATAAACATCATTCAATGTAAATTGTGATCATCATAATTAATAATCGCAATTACAATTTCAAGGGAACAATCGACAATTATGATTTTTGTCATAATCGTGCAGCCCTATAATATACTGATTTGCTGATCAAGAAACATTTGTTATTATCAATGCTATATACTGTACCAGTATAGAGAGAGAGATATTTATTTTCACTTCCATAACTATTTTGCTTCTTTTCTAAGGACTTAATTCATATTTTGTATCTATATATATTGTTTTAGCTCCACTGTAAAGTCTTTAGCCATAAAATGTGGCATGCTGCAATATATAAAGCTGCATGTGGGTAGAACAGTTTGCCCTTTGTGGAAAGGTATGACATGTTTGTGTACAGTGGAAGTGTGGTATTAACCTCAGAAAGCAACAGAGGAGAGTTGTAGGATGTGCCATCAGCAGATCTGAGCTGTCAGAACCAGTGTTTCAAACACAAGGGAACACATTACATTTTAACAGTGGGAGTAAAAGAAGTGAATATTTCATCATCTTTTTCACTATTGCATTTTCTCCCTTTGTCATAGACCGGAAAACCTCAGTGCACATTAAAAACAAAAAGCCATATACTAAGAACAATTAGGATATCGGGCTGCATTGAAGCTGAAAGCAAGCTATGCGCTGAAGAAGCACAATGCCTAATTTTTTTGTGCAAACTGAAAGCTATGAAAATAAATA
>NW_015505230.1:368199-368722 GCF_001515645.1 Sinocyclocheilus grahami
ATAAATAAATAAATAAAGGATTACATAATGAAATTTAAGACTCTAGATGTTTGAGGAGTCTGAAATATCCAAAAGGTTCTGGATTTGTTGTAAATACTACCTTTAGTGACTTTTCACCCCCTGTAGTCTTGTTTTTTAAACACTGTGTTTAATTCCTCAAGTAGTGTTTTTTCACACGACTGTTGTATTTCTTTGATTTAGTCCATAAGGCAGGTTGCCCTGATTTATACCTGTTAAATCATGAGGATATAAATAACACCGCCAAAATGCAGTATTTTCCCTGCCCATTTTAATGTGCCCTTACTATAACTCGAGTGCAACCCCTACTCCTGCGGCCAAGAGCTCTGAATCACAACTTGACAAGCCACTGCACTTGCAATTGTGGAAAATACTCCAAAACTGAAAGACTCTCATGCTTGAAATGTCTAAATACATTATAAATTGTAAATCCATTCACTTAATATTGGGCACAATTTATATTAATAAAGTAAAAGAGGCCATCTATCTATCTATCTATCTGCAG
>NW_015505230.1:370248-370824 GCF_001515645.1 Sinocyclocheilus grahami
CAAGGCTGCGCACAGCGCTTGGTCACGTGTCGCACCACGTTCTTTTCAAAAAACAGAACCGGTTCTGAATAAGATTCTCGGTTCCCAACCCTAGTGTTGAGTGTCTCAACAACAAATCAAAGTTAGTTTATGGAGTTGAGTAGTGGTTATAAATCTGAGCTGCCGAACTCTAGAAGAGGTGATCTATGAACTGAAGAGCTCCTTAAATCCAACATCACCATTGTGCCCTCGAGCGAAGTGCTTAATTCTAGGTTTGCCCAAAGGGGGCCGTCTCCTGTAGTAAGCGTACTGTAAGACACTTTGGATGAAAAGTATTTGCCAAGTAATGCCTGTCATTTTGAATGTTTTCATCACAGGCGCCCTTGGAGAGATGAAACTACATCAGTGGTTCTCGACTGTTCAAGTATGTTTGATGCAATCTAAACATCTAGTGCCATGACTGGTCATTTTGGAGTTCTTTGGATAAAACCAACCAAAGCAGCATATGGAATATTTATTTTCAAATTAGACTTTAAAATATGTCTTACCAAAAATTGCACGCACACACACACACACACACACACACACACACACACA
>NW_015505230.1:371138-371682 GCF_001515645.1 Sinocyclocheilus grahami
TGTGTGCGCTCACAGGTCTCACCCATATGTCTTCACACAGATGTGTACTCTGTAGACACTCTGATATGACTGTTCCACAGAGAGCTGTACTCCAGCCGGGGAGAGGTATTGGCAGGTTTGTGTGTGAGGATGCTTTCATCGTCCCAAGCTGGTTGATTGTTAATGCTGCAAAGTAGCTGCAGTAAACTTTGTTTACTTATTTATTTCTGTATTCTTTTTCTTGTCATTTGGCTTCACATTTATTGCAGACATTTTATTCTGGACTGAAAACTGATTATCATGCAAAACGTCTCAGGTTACGTATGTAACCCTAGTTCCTCGAGGGAACGAGACGCTGCGTTGAGAAACGCTAGGGGAACGCCGTTCAGCGTGACGGGCTCTGAATTTCGTGTGTAATCAGACCAACAGATCAGATGGGCGCGGCGGGTGACGTAATGACCAGGAGGCTATAAAAGCACGTGCGGTGAGACCAGTGTCAGCTCAGGGAGTGAGGGAGTGAGCTCTGTGTGTGTGTGTCAGTCTGATATCTGTTTGTGAGTCATAT
>NW_015505230.1:374037-384024 GCF_001515645.1 Sinocyclocheilus grahami
TTTATTTCTAGCCCTACGGGACAGACAACACCAAATATGACTCACAGACAGATATCAGAACGACACACACACAGAGCGCTTGCTGAATGACAAAAAGCTGGCGCTGGTCTCACCGCACGTGCTTTTATAGCCTCCTGGTCATTACGTCACCCGCCGTGACGTCTCGCCCATCTGTTGGTCTGATTACACACGAAATTCAGAGCCCGTCACGCTGAACGGCGTTCCCCTAGCGTTTCTCGACGCAGCTCGAGTTCCTGAAGAGGAACTGATTATATTTATATATATATATATATATATATCCCTTGTGCTGTGCTGAAAAATCTTTACCTAATTTGGTGTTTCTGGTAAATCTCTCATTATTATCACTACATCTTGGATGTTTTTATCAACTTTTTTTCTTTAAATTAGCAAAGTTATTTTTATTTTTTTTTTTGCACCTCAGATTTTGAGTGGGAAATAAATTTATTATTTGTGAGGCCCTATGATCAATAAGTTCCAGAAAGAAATACAAAACCTGTGTAATTGAAAGCAATACAAATACAATTTAATAGTTGGTAATAATATAGCACAAAGACAAATTAATAAGCCATTTTTAAGTCATTTTTGACCAGGAACACCGCAAAGCAGTAACAATCAAATTTATTTTATTTTTTTTATGCTGTGATAGCAAAGCTGAATTTGAAATGTATTTCTGAACAAATAAATGCAGCCTTGGTGAGCATAAGAGACTATTTTCAAAAACATTCAAACATCTTAAAAAAAAAAAAGAAAATCTTATTTATGCTGAATGTTGCACTGTTGCTTAGTTCATTCAAAGTTATCTGGTCTTTAATAATGTGGTTCAATCGTTAGCACAAAAACATTATTTAAACATCATTCATTGTTTTTTTTCTGAAATGTTTTAGTTGGACATTCATATATATATATTTTTTAAATGTAACATTTTAGAATGTTCAGAGAACATTCAAAAGAAACATTCAGAGACCATTCAGAAATAATGTTTGTATAACGTTATGGGAACATTATCAAGACATTCTTAGAACATATAATTGTTAGCTGGGTACCTGAATGAAACAGCACAGAAATTTGAGTATTAAATTGTGTTAGCATTGTATAGCATGATTGGAAACTTCTGCAAACTTCTGCAAAGACACAACTTTGTGTCGTGTCTTTGCAGAAAGACACGACTGCAGATAAGATCATCTGCACTTCTTGCCTTTCCCTCCTGTATATTTTAGGTTCTCCTGTTTCCATAGGTGTTGTGAATAAACCTCAGGGAAGCATCACGACCACTGTTGTGACATAAACAGACATCCCAGCATGCTCAGCTAATGAGAATACAGGCTGTGTCCCCTTCTCTCTCTCAGACACACTCAAGCTCTTTGCGATCAGTCTGTGACATGAAGCGTGGACAAAGTCCTGGAAGACTGCTGGAACGCTCAACTCCACTGTCTACACCTGCTGTGGTGTGTTTTTCTTACACTATTCCTTAACGTCAAAATTAATAACATCTCTGAATCAACTCACCTTTCAAAAGTTTAGGTTTGGAAATTCATCAAGGATGCATTAAACTGAATGAAAATGACAGTAAATACATCTATGTATTTATCAAACAATCCTGGAAAATAAAAATAAAATATCACAAAATGATTTGTTCCACAAAATGTTAAGCACATGTTTTTAACATTGAAAATAATCAGCATATTAGAATGATTTCATAATATTAATGTTTTTTTTTTTTTTTTACTGTTTCTGACCAAATAAAAGCAGATACACAAAAGAAGATATTTTGAAAAATGTTGGTAACTAAACAGTTGACTGTAGCCATTGACTTTCATAGTATGGGAAAAAAATCTTATGTAAGTCAATGGCCACCGTCAAATGTTTGGTTACCAACATTGTTCAGAATATCTTCTTTTGTGTTCAACAGAAGAAATAAATGCATACAGGTTTGGAACAACTTGAGGATGAATAAATGATGGCAGAATTTTCATTCTGGGGTCAACTATTCCTTTAATTGATGAGACTTCTTTCAAAAACATTAAAACATTTTATTGACCCAAACTTTTCAATGGTAGTTTAAATACGTTACACCAACAACAATAAACTTAGCTCTCAGAAAAGTCCTCATGTCGTTCCAAATGTGTATGATTCTTTTTTTTTTTCTTTTTCTGTTGAACACAAAATAATATATTTATTAACTAATGTTGCATGCATCAGTTGGGTCCAACACACACTCGCACACAAAACCATTATTAAAAACTTATTTGTGTTCCACAGAAGAAAAAAAATCAAAGGTTTCATGAGTGTGAGTAATTGAGAAGACTGATCATTTTTTGCTGAACTATTCCTTTAATGTCTATATAATAAAATCTGTATATGCAAGACTGGGAACCCCTTACGGTTTTCCCCCAGTGTATTCATCACCGTTACCCGAAATATGCACTTCATAAAACCCGGCGTTTGGTTTTACTTTGAGTTCCATTAGGCTTTAAGTCACATATTTCTTTATTGCACTAATTTTCCAGCATAGGTCCCTTTAGACATATTTTTGCACAATGCTCACTGAAACCTCGTTCCTCCTCCAAAACTCCACTGATTTATTCTCTGAGTTTCCTCGGCAAGCTGATGTTTTACATGTGGAGTGTTGTGTCCGGCTGACCATGACTTTCTCTTCATTGTGAATGCAGGCGGGAAGTACTGATGCATGAAGCCCCCGCTCCTGAGGATAAGTCCCTCAGAGCATCTGTTATGAGATTATAAATGAGGCAGCCAGTGCCACAAGGACAGAGGAAACTACTGATGGACTTTTGATCAAACCAGTCAACACCAACACACGGAGGCGTCTGCTGTCTGAGTGGAGAGAGACAGATAGTAGCAAAACACGGATGGTTATTTTAATGATGTCCAGTCAAATAAAAGATTATTGTCAATCAGACATGAGTATGTGCCACAAAATATTCTTCCTCCAACAGATCCTAGTGGGAACACAAAAACTCTGTGGAACACAAAGAAAGAAAGTCATACACGTTTGTAACAACATGACTCTCAGTAAATGATGACAGAATTGTCCTTGAAGCTTAGACCACTCCTTATAAAATGGCATTTTTCATGCTTGTCCAGCTAATATATGTAAACAAACACAAGATTTGCTGTTTTATCTGTAAGGCAGAACTACAGCCTCCAATTTCTCCTATTCATATGTTTATGAGTGGACATCTCTGTTATACAGTTTGTGCTAGTATTCATCACATGAAAAGTAAAAAAAAAAAAAAGTAACAAATAAGGTACCAACAATAGTTTCTGACTGTTAATATATATTTAATTAATCTAAAAAAATATGGGGTTTGTAAGATTTTTAATCACCAAGGCTGTATTAATTTGCTCAAAAAAACAAACAAAAAAACTACAGTAAAATTGTTTATATTTGACACTTTTTTTCAAGAGTTTCTGGTGAATAGAAAGGTCAAAGGAACAGCATTTATTTGAAATATAAATCTTTTGTAACACTATTGTAGCGTCTGGACCACTCAAACACACAATATATATTTTGTTAGCTAGATTTAACAAATACTCTGTAACACCCCAGGAAGCCGAACAGGCCCCTGGTTCCATGGTAACCCGGACACCCGATACATTTACGACTTTGTGGAATGTGAGCAGAGACTCTCAGCTGCATTTTTCAGAAGCAAGAGGTACAAATGCACAGTAGAAATGGACGTTTCTACTAATTAATTCATAGGAAAACCTTTCTTTGAATGAACAGTGTATCCTTCAGGTCATGGTGTATGTTGTCTTTGATATTTTTAGACTATTTTAGGCATGCTTATGAGGGAGCCCATTACTGTCATCCTTTCACTATATGTAATTCTACCTTGTTTAGTATCTATGAATTCGCCTTCATATGATCGAAACAAGCGTGTATATTATATGTTGGTACATATGCAATATATATTAGGGTCCTGAGAATCTTTAGTAATTTCGATTCAAGTCCATTTGCAAATTACCATGCTTAGAGACAAAGGGTCGTAAAATCCTCCAGCAACTGCCACCTCCCGCTTGGAATTTCCATCTTTCTCATTGGACAACCCCATCTTGAGAGGCGGGGATCTTCCCCGCTCCAGGGACCCACCCAGTCTGTGGTTCTGTTAGGTTTTCGATAAGACGCTCCAACGCTCCAGAACATCCTAAGCTCGTGCCAGGCTTCGGCCTCGTCCTTTCCATTTCAATCAAGTTTCTCTGACTCAAAACTGGTTATTTTCATCGACCCAAATTCAGCAAAGATCAACTGGAAACCTTAAGATTGCATCAGGAATCTCTTTCAGACAGACGAGACTCGCAAGTATCAAACTTAGTCTTATTAATTGATACATTACATATCAGTTACACCTTTTTACAAAGGTGTGTTTGAAATAAGAATCTGACGTATCCCTCAGGTGTAGATCTGCTGAATATGCAAATGGTTCCATAAATTTCATTCCTTATGTCTCTTTCTGTACTGAGTTAAGCTTTAACCCTTTCCTATACCAACTGTATGTGTGTGTGTGTGTGTGTGTATTGTTTGCTTATAACTGGAGTCACTTAATCATGCAGATTTATGCTACAAGCTTTTGTAGAATTGTAGAATTGTACAGTAAGAAAGTTATTTCCTTTAACCAGGAAATTAACGTTCTTAGGATTGACAAGACAGTTGACCCTGAGAGGTCAGCTAAATATCTACAGCGGATCTAAAATATTCATAATTAATTATAACTAGTTATGGTTAATTATTCATATTTCCCATGAGCTGATTCGTTACACTATAAATGTCTTGTCACTTCTGATCAATTTAATACGGTAATGCATAATAACTACTATAAATTTTTTTACTGTTAATTTTTTTACTGTTAAGTTTGGAAATGTTTTTTTTAATTCAGATCAAGTTCTACAAAAAAAAACTGTATTAAAATGAAAATGGTTGTATTTTAGGTTTAACAGATATGTCAGTGAAATTATTGGATAATGTCCAGATAGAAACAATTACCAGTACAGTACCATTTTTTTTCTCAGTATAGTTAAAACCAAATTTTTTTTTCTATGACAAATTTAGTTACAAACTGAAATGGGTGCTTGTGCAATTTCACAATGTTAAGCATTCACACGGAGTTTTATTTGGTTGCTCAAAGACACAAAATCCATGGTTTCCCTTAAACAAAATGTTTAGTGTCACATATTTTAGTCAACTCAAAAGAGTCGAATTACACAGTCATTTCCTCTTTAAACAGGTAGACACATTGATTTTCCAAAGCTGAAATATCTAATCACATTCGGTGGACGTAAAAACCTTTTTCATTTATTTTCCATTAAAGCTCTCCTCTCAAGCAAAATCATTTGACGACATCAGTTGTTGACGACAATTTATATTTGATCTGCTTCAAAATGAGATATTACTAAAACCCATGCAGTACACTGCTGTTCAAAACAATACATCATCAGAGATAATCAGCCCTGGCTGAGCTAAAGAGATTGTCCTCAGAAACTGACCCAAGACCAGTTTTCACTACTCAAAGTCATACTGAAGGATTTGAAAATCCAAAGAAAACCATAAAAACGAATCAGAGATCGGAGGAAGTGAGCACTTTCACCACATGTTCCTGCTGCGGAGTGAATTCTCGGTCAAATTGAACTTTTTATGCTTTCTCTTTTTTTTTTCCTGGTATTGATCAGAAAGGAGGCAGATGACAGCTAAAATAATGCTTTTTTGAGGCTTGAGCGAGTGTTTCAAAAGAGATTAATTACACAGTGTGTTATAAATGTCCCACAGAGCTCCTGTTGGGTCCCACCCAGAACAATCTATATCAAACGGCAGACTCATGTATGCATCTGATTTGATATGATTAATATTTCATGCAATCAGAAGACTGTAATAAACAGACGTCTGCTCAGAGCCGTATAATAAAAAAGAAAAAAAAAATTAAGAATTTGGCATTGACCTCGAATGGGCATATACTTGAAGAGTGGCCTAAAACATACTTGGACTTTTCGTTTAAAATTGTTAATTTCTTGCATTAGGGTAGGTTTACACAACAACAGTTGCACTAAAAACAGAATAGTTTTCCATTTTTTGTTTCCATTTTTAGGGTCATGTAAACACCCCCTTCGATACATTTCTTGCAAATTATACTTTATCTGAGAACTAAATATTATCAGATGCTTTGGTTACTTTTGGAACAATTTTCTTTTGTGGAGAAAAAACAACAACAATCAATAGCAAAATTGATTTCAAAAGTAAAGGTGATCAAACCCAGCCACCAAAAATATGTTCTTATTATATGTAAAAGTTATTTCTTAATGTTGTCTGAATTTATTTTATTTTATTTTTCTTGTTTGTACGAACATTGCGGTACAATTCTATTTTATTATTTTGCAAATATTATGGAAACATTACTTTTGAAACAATGCGTAACATTGAAAAACCATAAATGTCTAACTAACATGTTGCAGAAAAAGTGTTCCATGAATGATGTATAAATAACATTTTGTGAATATTATTAAAGAACAGATACCTTTGAATTGACATTTTAACGTTACTGGGAGAACGTTGTCAAGACGTTCTGAGAACATTCCCTGTTAACAAGGTATGCTTAAGCTAAATTGTCAATATATTAAACAGTTGGCTATATCTATTGTTTTAGAATTTCAAATGCATTATTTAACTTTAGAATTCAAAACGTTTGTTTGTTTATTCATTTATTTGTGAAGGGCTTTGTATTGTTAAAATAAATGCAACTTGGTTTCATATGTGATGAATATGACATTCATCCATTCATTATTTTTGGGCCTATGCTGTATATCCTACAAGCTTTTCGCTTTATACCAATTTTTGCTGTGTCTTCAATTCTCAAAGTTGGATTACATTCGCAACACACAAGCTCAGAAACAGCTTTTAAATGAGTGTTGGCGTCTTTGTTACCTGTCTCCGCACAGTCAGCAGTCGCTGAGGGTTCACGCTAATATGTGATCGGCAGCAATTACACATGTCTCCTCTGATGCAGAGCTAATGGGACTGGATGAGACCCAGTCCAGCTCCTCTGCTTGATCGGAAATCAATTTCACTTTTTACAGCCCTACATAAATTCAAATACAGAGAGCCAGGACTGCTGAGAAGATACTCAAGCATAATGTCATTGGCGAGAACAATGAAATATTTCAAGATACCTCTGGAGCTGGCTGTATTTATTATTCTAACAAAAAAATTAGGCATAAAACATAAACTGAGGCAATACAGCACGGATGAGTCCTATATAAGAGCGGACTGGAAAATAATCAGCTGGATGCTCCGGAACAATGTCGTTTCACTTTACACTGGCACATGTCCAGTTCTGTGGTGGCATATGCATATAAAAATGCCTTATATAAATCATTAGCTCTTATTTAGTATAATGCATGAACTGTGTGTATACGCACCAAAAAAAGCTATGTGCGGACATTTCTCATTCATTGGCAAGTTCACCCTTTAAATTCATTGTAAATTTGTGGAATTTTTAAGTAACTCTTGATGAAAATGACATAGTGAATCGTTGAATCATTCATTCAACCGTTTCGTACAGCGCAATGTTTCATTCAGGAATCATTTACTCAAGAGATTCCGTCAAAACACTGATTCGTTTAGAAACGCCTACCAAGTGAAACGAGTTAAACAAGAACTGATTCTGTTCTGAAGTTGTTTGGAACTGTTTTCGCTGGCAAAACAAATAAAGTAGTTGGCCTGTTGTGTCTAAAAAAGTAAGTAACTGATTTATTGGGGAATACTGATCTGAATATCAAGCGTTGGTTTACCTTCAGTGGAATCACGCAGTCACTCAGCGCTCTTTGTGTGGTAATGTTTAATTACTGATACAGTCCCTTAAATATGCTGTTGATTACCTGAAGTCTATGCAGTTTTGACTGTTTCAACTCGTTTTCAGAGTGAGACATTAAAAGGAGTATGTGAGACGTTTACTGAGAGCGACAACTGAATGTACAGTAGCTGTTGTGCAGAAAGCCCTTATATGGAAATAGTTTGGAAGCCCTTATATTGAAGTGTCCCTCATTTTGAATACATTTAGAATAATCCAAATTCGACAATATAAGAACAAGGATAATAACAAAATTCATGTTGTAAATGAAATATTGAGAATCCTTTCCATTCTCATACAGTACGTACACAACTTCTACACACTCATTACTGCATGTGACCTAAATTAACTGGACAAAGTTTAACTGGGAATTAATGTTAAGGAAGGCTCAACAAGCAGTTCATAAAAAAAATCAGATGAGGATTTTTTTTTTTAAAGCAGCAGATTGGGAACCAGCCTTGTGATAAATGCCACATTTAATGCCTGGGGAAAAAATGATGGGCAGTGATAATTTCACTTCTGTAATGTTTGACCTGCTTGCAGCGCTGCATGGTGGAGTGATGGATGTTTTCTGCATCCATCAGCCCAGTTATAGTGGTCGTAATGAGGAACGGTTGAAATCGTCCCAGGTTACGTATGTAACCATGGTTCCCCGAGGGAACGAGACGCTGCGTCGGAAAACGCTAGGGGAACGCCTTCAGCGATACCAAGCTCTGAATCATATGTGTAATCAGTCGAACGATGGGCGAGACGTGCACGGCGGGTGACGTCATGACCAGGAAGCTTTAAAAGCACGTTTTTCTTTTTTTTTTTCTTTTTTTTTGCTGGAGCTTATTTTGGATGCTTGTGCACTTTTTTGGACAGACAACAATAAATAAGACTCACAGAACATAAATCGTGACCGACACACACAGAGAGCTTCGCTGAATGACAGAAAGCTAGCGCCGGCGGCACCTCACGTGCTTTTAAAGCTTCCTGGTCATGACGTCACCCGCCGCGCACGTCTCGCCCATCGTTCGACTGATTACACATATGATTCAGAGCTTGGTATCGCTGAAGGCGTTCCCCTAGCGTTTTCCGACGCAGCTCGAGTTCCCGAAGGGGAAACTACAGAGACGCCAGGGTTCACGGACTCGGCTTCCTGAGACTTCCTTAGCGTAGCTTCTTATGACTTTACAAAACACAAGAGATGTGCTGCAAAATGCAGCTTTAGAAAAGTGGTGAATTGCCAGTGAGGTGTACAAGCAGTTTTGTCTCAGGGGGTTGTAGGTTGGAATAGCAAATTACACTGCTAATAAATGGCAAGCTTTATTTTTCACTGGCAGCTGGCCAGCAGGCTCATTAAGGAGTGTTAATAAATGGGCCAGCAGTTCCTTTAGCAAGAAATGTATCTTTAGTCATTGATCATTGCTCAATAGATGTTTTTGGACTTAAAGTCATGAACTCTGTGTACATATATTCAGTGTTCACAATCAGAAGAATAGATCTATATTGTTTAATACTATGCATTTAAGCAGCTATTGTTCCGGTGGTGATGTGAAGAACAAGCTCTTGAATGTGAATCATCTAGCATCTAGATTTTTTTTTTTTTTTACATGGTTAAGAAAGCTCTGGAAAAATGTCTTGGTCAATTATAAGATCTTCATTTGTTGATGCCTGACAGGGAAATCCTAGTAAAAATATGATTAATAGAGGAGACAGGGCTTGTTGACACATAAGTTATATATCCATAACTACTAAATACTGTACTGTGCATGTTGCTTTCAAGCATCTAGTTCAGTGGAACTAGATCTAGTACAATCTAGTTCAATCTAGTTGATGGACATGAAATATTACCTTGATTTTGGCATAGTTACCTTTCAAAAGGGTAGATTCACTTAGATCTTGAATTTAGCATGGAAACCTTTAATTGATTAAAAGTGCCAGTGGTTTCTAGTTCAAATAAATGTTCTTTTGAATTTACTTTGAATTTTCATCAAAGAATCCTGAAAAAATTAAAGGTTTCCACAAAAATATTAAGCAGCACAACTGTTTTCATTGATAATATAATTGTGATTATCAATAATATTGACAATAATACAATTTTATAAAAAAAAAAAAAAAAAATATA
>NW_015505230.1:384034-384237 GCF_001515645.1 Sinocyclocheilus grahami
TGGCCAAAGAATGCTTTGATTGACTAAACAGTATTAACTATTCTAACTGAAAGCTGAACAATTTCACCTCTCAATTCAAAAAGATAACTAAACATATTATTTTGTGTATTTCTAAATGCTAACATTGAAGCTTTTAATATTTTAAGTCACAATCTGAATTTGCAGCTGGCGTCCTGTAGTTCTAACAGGTTACACCACTGTCT
>NW_015505230.1:384247-391180 GCF_001515645.1 Sinocyclocheilus grahami
ATATGTGTTTATGCTTCTGTCAATGCACACACCTCACTTAGCTTACTTAGCCTTTGTTGCTGGGGAGGCTTAAATTTGTGTTAATGCTGGAAAACTGAGAGGTCTCTCTCTCGTTTATTGTTTCCCCCTCTCTCTCTCTCTTTGCTAATGTGAAACAGGTCTTTCTGGCATTCCTCCTACAACATTAATTAATACTCCTGCTCGTGATGGATCGCTCCCGCTTTAGCCCATTCATCACTTCCTGTATGAGGCTACGACTCAAAGTTAGCTCGCTCCAGCTCTGTGATGTCTCTCCGATCTGACAAACACTTCATATTTTCTGTGATTTTGCTGTAAGATTACGAACAGAGAGAGCGTCTCCAAAGCTCCTCGAGTCAAATGTGTTAGTTAGCATTATACAGATTAATCTTGAGCTTTAGCGTTCATTCATCACAGTTTGTCGAGACATTGCAGGCTTTTGTATGTCATTAATCAGCACTGGGTTTTTCCTGTTGCTTAATGTTTTGACTCTGCTTATGCATTGCAGACACTGAGAAAATAACTCTAAAGTATTGTAAAAGCGACAAATATGTTAGCAACATTGGATTTACTGTTTCCAAAACCCGTCAAGTGTCTGTCCATCTCTTGGGCTTTTTATATGTGGCTCTTTAAACTCAACAACATTGCCTTTAACCTTCGGCAAAATGAAGCCCGGCACTTTAATTACAGACCAGGAAAGGCTCTGCTAATGATTAGCTGTTAGCACTGACACCCTAATATAGATATTTCTAGAAGGTGATGCATTTGCCCGCTTGGTTCATAGAGACCTGCACCTGCCAAGCGAAAACAGACCTAATGTAAATTAATATGCAGAGATGGCAGTCACTGCAGGCTTTCGAGCTAGTCTGGATAACAGGGGTGTGTCACCGATGCGCTTCAATGAGATGAAACGTTTTATTGAGGTGTGGGATGATTTAGGGGCCGCCGGGGGCCTGAGGAGCTGTAATGTTTCAGTTTAAGAGAGGAAAACGATACAAGGATTTTGATGCAAAGAGAATGTCATAGAATTCATCGTTTTTGAAGGGACAGCCTGATGTCTATGACTGAGACAGATGCAGGGTTAAAAATTAATTAAACATAAAAATTGTGTTATTTGAATTGAAATAAGCTTTAACTGAAATAAAATATAAAACATAAAAAAAATCTGAAAACTCATTTGAAAATAAAACTGAAATAAAATTAATAAAAACTAACTACATATTTAATGATAAAAATCATAAAAATGGCAAAAACACAACACAATTACTAAAACTTGAAATAAAATGAAAATGAAAATCTAAATGATAAAAACTATAATCATCTAAATGATACTGAAATAACACTAGTCTGATATATTAGTATACATGCTTTATTATTTTGGGATCATTCCGTGTCAAATCAGCCAAATTTCCGAAACATCCACGGATCAAATTTTAGATTGTGTTAGTATTTTTTTTCTGAAGAAAGATAATTAATTAATTAATTTATGTATTTAGCAGATGCTTTTATCTAAAGCAACTTACAGTGCATTCAGGCTATAATTTTTCACTGTGTTCACTGGGAATTGAACCCACAACCTTTTGCGTTGCTAACGCAATGTTCTACCACTGAGCCACATTTACAGTGTTTATTTAGATAAACATGTATAGTGATGAAAGCCAAAATATTAAATGTCATGGATGTATATTTACTGAGTAATCCACTATTTTGTAGAGAGGGGGGTCAAAATGACAATTTTCACCTGAGATTCGGAGCCAAACTATAGGGGGAGGGGAGAGGGGGGTAAAAATGACTTCAGAAAGATGGCAGCATCATGATATTATTTTTACACAGATATTGGTAGGTCTATTAATTAATCTGTTGACTTTAGCAATCTCTGTTACATTATGTGCCAATGGTGACCATTCAAAAATGGGGAAAAGCACTTTTGAAGATTTTTTCTCCAAAGTTTGCATGCCTGTAACTCAAGAAGTATTAAAGATATGTTAATGCCCTTTTAGATTTTGGGTCTTAAGAAACTGAGCAGGTGTCTGAAGTGGAGGACAAATTGTTAACTCAGGATGCTCACACTTTCTCTTACTTCAGATGCCTTGTTCACACGTTCATGCAGCCGATCAGCATCCAGATCTGGAGCTCTCATAAAGTGAGTCTGGCATTCCACCATCTCATTAAATCTCTCAAAAGACCTGATAGCACCTGAGCGTCTACTACATATCTTACAAAGGTGTGACACATGCTACTGTAAATGAGCCATCTGAACAGTACAGTATGGTAGTCAAATTTTGAACTCTGATGTTGTTTCATAATTGTTGAATACAATATATATTCTATATTTTATGCAAGTTTTGACCTTGTAAATAGGACATTTTCTACACGTTTGCAGTGTTTTTAATTTTTCAAGTTTCATCCGCTAAGTGGATGTAATTTAATTAAATTTTACACGATCATGTTCACCTTCTTTCTGTCGCTGATCTGTAAGGTACCATACCAGAACGCAAACCCTTTAGTTTAGCGACTTATTACTTTAGTTTCTGCTAGCGACTTTTCTGAAATTTGATGTCAAAGACTGCAGTCTGCAGACTGAAGTCTTGATTTGTCAATTCTGAAATCTGTAATTGAGTCAATAAACCAATAATCACAAAGCCTTTATTTTAAGATATGCTGTTCTTGTTGCTAGCATGTGTTGCTGTTTTTGTGTGTTTAGCACGAATAGAAACATTCTTAACTAATCATCCTTTATTCAAACTTTGTTACAGTAGATGAAAGTCCAATTCCTAAAGATACTAAATGTTTCTCTCAATTCCACTTTAATAAATAAGCTGTTAATCAATGTATAGCATCAGTTAAAATCAGTTAAGTGTGCATGATTCATAACATGTGTAAGCATTTTAATTTAAATTAACTAATGATCTGCTAATAATTATGTAAAATTCATTAGTAAACATTTGCAAGCACATTATCTCATATTTTGAGTATCTGATATGTTAAGCATTGTTAGTTTATGACTTGTTAATGAAAATTATTATAAAATCTTACCTTGTTATTCATATTATTAAGAATCATTGAATCGTAAGAAGAATCGTTGTTATATATGAATGTGTAGTTATTTATTTATTAAATTATTGCAATGTTTTTAGCTTATCTTTTGTATCTATTAAGATTTTGGTTGTTTTTATGGTATTTTGCTCACTGGATCTGACATAATAGTAATAACTAATCTCACATCTTTCCTATTGACTTTTTCTATCTGCCTTTCTTTTTGCTGTGTTTTAACTTTTTTTTTTTTGCTGTTCAACCGTTTATATCAACTGCTTTAATTTGCATTTTAGGCATTTCTTCTCACCTGTGCTCTTTTAACCCTGATTAAGGAAATGTTGTGCCAGTTTAACAACTGTTCTAGTCATCAAGTGTGTTTGATTTTTCAGTATTTTTTGCAGTGATATAAACAATATGTTTGGCAAAACAAAATAATATGAGTGAGCGAGTCCCATCTGGTGTGTGCAGTGCGCTGCTGTTCTTCACGGAGGTTTAAAGCTGTATACTACCGCTGCTCAAAGACAGACTCTCTGCTAGGCTTCAAACCCAAGAACAGTTACTGAAAAAAAAAGTGACTCGGCCGTGTAAAGCTCATTTTTTCATCATCATCGTTTGTAGCTTTCATACTTCTGCTGCGCCTTTGGAGGCCTTCCATGGTATTGGATTGATTTCTCTTTGAGACAGATAATTACTCTCCGTTTGGCAAAGGAAATGTGTAAATAGCTTTGCGAGTCCCACCCCAGAGACAATGTGTCTTTGCATGCCTTCCATCTGCCAGAGCTTAAGGGTAACAGCTAACAACATTTAAACCATTACAAGCTATTATACAACCCTGCTCCCCTGAACATCTATCGTCTTAAAAAAATACCTGGAAGTACAGAGCATGGAGTTGAGATTCAGAGTGAGTGTTAGATTACAGTTATGATATAAATAACAAACACTTAATCACTGGTTTTAATGAGAACATCGTTCTTAATGAGCACTTGCTTTTATCATTAATTGTTTGCTGTGAACACTAAGGTGTTGATATGTGAGGAAAAGTACAGTTGCTTCAGGCGGGTCTGTAGCTCTCTGAATGAGTCCTGTTGATGCCTCTGTTTCTACGTACTCGTGTGTGTGTGTGTGCGCGTGTGTGAGAGAGTGCTTTTTGTACTGTCATGACTCTAGAAAGATGCTGATAAGCCCATCAGAATCTATGTAGCATAATTGCAAAGATTCAAGATGGTATAAGGCTTTTTTATCCCTGGAAAACCTGGACAGAAATCATTCAAATACTGTGGGTGTCTTGAGAAATCACACCTGTCTCTTTGACAGCTCTTGGAAAAAAAAGGGAGAATGGTCCATGCTTGTGTCTTTTTTAACACTACCATTCAAAAGTTTGGGGTCAGTATTATTTATCTTTCTTTCTTTCTTTCTTTCTATCTGGAGACTGGAGTAATGATGCTGAAAATTCAGCTTTGTATCACAGGAATGAAATATATTTTAAAATAGAAAGTTTTTTTTTTTTTTACCTATTATAATCAAATCAATGTGTAGCCCTGGTGAGCAGAAGAAACTAATTAAACCTGAAAAGATATTCAAAACTATGGCTGTCTATATTATAAAATCATTTTTGGCAACGTTTTCTGACCAGTCAATAGAAACAAAAACTTTATCAAATTCTGAAAATGTAAACATTCATATTTATTATTGTTTATTATAATTTATATTTTTTTCTTTTCAACAGCTTTCCTTTTCAACATATTTAAGAAACTAGCCAATCAGAAAAGGAGGGTGGAGTTATAGAGACGGCTACTTTTGTGATGCCAAAGGGCCCCAAATCTGATGATATCCTTGCAAAGGACCCCTTGAATCAAATAGAAAAGGAGCCAGGTACAGTATATATTCTCACATTTGAAGACACATTTGTGAAAGATAAAATCATTATACATGTCTATATTGAATGGGAAATATTTTCTTTATATTAATTTGAATCTTTTTTAACACTACCATTCAAAAGTTTGGGGTCAGTATTATTTATCTTTCTTTCTTTCTTTCTTTCTTTCTTTCTTTCTTTCTTTCTATCTGGAGACTGGAGTAATGATGCTGAAAATTCAGCTTTGTATCACAGGAATGAAATATATTTTAAAATAGAAAGTTTTTTTTTTTTTTACCTATTATAATCAAATCAATGTGTAGCCCTGGTGAGCAGAAGAAACTAATTAAACCTGAAAAGATATTCAAAACTATGGCTGTCTATATTATAAAATCATTTTTGGCAACGTTTTCTGACCAGTCAATAGAAACAAAAACTTTATCAAATTCTGAAAATGTAAACATTCATATTTATTATTGTTTATTATAATTTATATTTTTTTCTTTTCAACAGCTTTCCTTTTCAACAGCCCCTGGTGGTCCCAGACTCTAGTATACTTTGGAGTTAGACTCTTGCTTCAGTAATGAGCATCCATGAAACAAGTATTTTTATCAGACAGGTGTTTGGACTGGCCAGCCAAGCTGGTTTTTAATTGATCTGCCAGCTGGTGTCCATTTCTGACTTGCTGTAAAGTGCCAAAACCCCTCTAAAATCATCCAAACAGACCAGAGTAACCTTTGGCTAGTTTACGTTTTTTCCTCCAGCTTTTAGACTTTGTAGAGGGAAACTGATGTAAGACTTGGCCAACATTCCTGGAAGTCTTGTCAGTCATGATTGATTGCTTGGGGGTGCTTAGATCTGGAATGGGTTCTAAGCCGGGGCTTGCAAAATTTCAAAATCCCTGGTAGACCTGTGGGCAGGCACTCTTCAGATTTTGATAGCCATAGATGAATTTAACTAGCCCAAATTAAAAAAAAAAAAAGTTCTTATAGAAAACTGGATAGAAAACTGGATAGGAGTCAAAACATCAATCAAAAACATTTTCAATGCACATATCAGCAAATATCAAGGAAGGAATTTTATTTCACTATTTACAGGGTATCTGAAGGATTTTTAAAATCAAATTGAAGGCTTTTTGTGACCTTTTTAAAGACCTACACAAATAAAATTAATATCATATGAGCAGGGTTAATGATTTACAGTTCAGATACAGGTTTTCACAAAACAAAAAAAGTCTTATAAAATGATAAACAACACATTTCAGCCTTTAAATCTTTTTTTAAGAAAAGGGAGTAGTCAAACCTATGAACTGTGTTAATTTAAAACATATAAATATATGTCTTGCTGTCTTATTTGTTTAGAATTTTAGAAGGCACATTAGCTTCTTGTCGATCCACTGGTTCACATTTACAACTTTAAGTCAAAACATGGGTCGATTTTCGCATTGGTCTGAAAGAACAGCAGACGGACTTATTGCATTTATAAAAATGCTAATTAATTCTCTGCCAGCAGGAGGCGCTTCTGGACTGGCAGGATAAAGCGGTTTCTCCGGTAACGGCTGTAAACAAAGCAGCGCTGCGCTCATGAACACTACTTTATCGGCCATTAAAGGTAAGAAAAAATGAAAAATTAAGATTTAAGACTTTAAGGACCCACGGGAACCCTGTATTTAAAATAACCCATTGGGCAGGGCGGTGATAGGCCCGGTTCTTGACGGCTATAGAAGGGTGGGCCGGCAGATATCCTGGGTGGACATTTTTTAGTCATCATATCATCATATAGTCTAGAAGATATTTAATAATAATAATTTTTGCATTTAGCAGACGCTTTTATCCAAAGCAACTTGCAGTGCATTCAGGCTATACATTTTTTACCAGTATGTGTGTTCCCTGGGTATCAAACCCATGACCTTTTACATTGCTAACGCCATGCTCTATCTACCACTGAACCACAGGAACAACATATTTATACTGTAGATATTGCTAAATTAAATATATGATCTATGTTTATACTGTAGATATTGC
>NW_015505230.1:393115-401709 GCF_001515645.1 Sinocyclocheilus grahami
TTTTTTTTTTTTGCTGTTCAACCGTTTATATCAACTGCTTTAATTTGCATTTTAGGCATTTCTTCTCACCTGTGCTCTTTTAACCCTGATTAAGGAAATGTTGTGCCAGTTTAACAACTGTTCTAGTCATCAAGTGTGTTTGATTTTTCAGTATTTTTTGCAGTGATATAAACAATATGTTTGGCAAAACAAAATAATATGAGTGAGCGAGTCCCATCTGGTGTGTGCAGTGCGCTGCTGTTCTTCACGGAGGTTTAAAGCTGTATACTACCGCTGCTCAAAGACAGACTCTCTGCTAGGCTTCAAACCCAAGAACAGTTACTGAAAAAAAAAGTGACTCGGCCGTGTAAAGCTCATTTTTTCATCATCATCGTTTGTAGCTTTCATACTTCTGCTGCGCCTTTGGAGGCCTTCCATGGTATTGGATTGATTTCTCTTTGAGACAGATAATTACTCTCCGTTTGGCAAAGGAAATGTGTAAATAGCTTTGCGAGTCCCACCCCAGAGACAATGTGTCTTTGCATGCCTTCCATCTGCCAGAGCTTAAGGGTAACAGCTAACAACATTTAAACCATTACAAGCTATTATACAACCCTGCTCCCCTGAACATCTATCGTCTTAAAAAAATACCTGGAAGTACAGAGCATGGAGTTGAGATTCAGAGTGAGTGTTAGATTACAGTTATGATATAAATAACAAACACTTAATCACTGGTTTTAATGAGAACATCGTTCTTAATGAGCACTTGCTTTTATCATTAATTGTTTGCTGTGAACACTAAGGTGTTGATATGTGAGGAAAAGTACAGTTGCTTCAGGCGGGTCTGTAGCTCTCTGAATGAGTCCTGTTGATGCCTCTGTTTCTACGTACTCGTGTGTGTGTGTGTGCGCGTGTGTGAGAGAGTGCTTTTTGTACTGTCATGACTCTAGAAAGATGCTGATAAGCCCATCAGAATCTATGTAGCATAATTGCAAAGATTCAAGATGGTATAAGGCTTTTTTATCCCTGGAAAACCTGGACAGAAATCATTCAAATACTGTGGGTGTCTTGAGAAATCACACCTGTCTCTTTGACAGCTCTTGGAAAAAAAAGGGAGAATGGTCCATGCTTGTGTCTTTTTTAACACTACCATTCAAAAGTTTGGGGTCAGTATTATTTATCTTTCTTTCTTTCTTTCTTTCTATCTGGAGACTGGAGTAATGATGCTGAAAATTCAGCTTTGTATCACAGGAATGAAATATATTTTAAAATAGAAAGTTTTTTTTTTTTTTACCTATTATAATCAAATCAATGTGTAGCCCTGGTGAGCAGAAGAAACTAATTAAACCTGAAAAGATATTCAAAACTATGGCTGTCTATATTATAAAATCATTTTTGGCAACGTTTTCTGACCAGTCAATAGAAACAAAAACTTTATCAAATTCTGAAAATGTAAACATTCATATTTATTATTGTTTATTATAATTTATATTTTTTTCTTTTCAACAGCTTTCCTTTTCAACAGCCCCTGGTGGTCCCAGACTCTAGTATACTTTGGAGTTAGACTCTTGCTTCAGTAATGAGCATCCATGAAACAAGTATTTTTATCAGACAGGTGTTTGGACTGGCCAGCCAAGCTGGTTTTTAATTGATCTGCCAGCTGGTGTCCATTTCTGACTTGCTGTAAAGTGCCAAAACCCCTCTAAAATCATCCAAACAGACCAGAGTAACCTTTGGCTAGTTTACGTTTTTTCCTCCAGCTTTTAGACTTTGTAGAGGGAAACTGATGTAAGACTTGGCCAACATTCCTGGAAGTCTTGTCAGTCATGATTGATTGCTTGGGGGTGCTTAGATCTGGAATGGGTTCTAAGCCGGGGCTTGCAAAATTTCAAAATCCCTGGTAGACCTGTGGGCAGGCACTCTTCAGATTTTGATAGCCATAGATGAATTTAACTAGCCCAAATTAAAAAAAAAAAAAGTTCTTATAGAAAACTGGATAGGAGTCAAAACATCAATCAAAAACATTTTCAATGCACATATCAGCAAATATCAAGGAAGGAATTTTATTTCACTATTTACAGGGTATCTGAAGGATTTTTAAAATCAAATTGAAGGCTTTTTGTGACCTTTTTAAAGACCTACACAAATAAAATTAATATCATATGAGCAGGGTTAATGATTTACAGTTCAGATACAGGTTTTCACAAAACAAAAAAAGTCTTATAAAATGATAAACAACACATTTCAGCCTTTAAATCTTTTTTTAAGAAAAGGGAGTAGTCAAACCTATGAACTGTGTTAATTTAAAACATATAAATATATGTCTTGCTGTCTTATTTGTTTAGAATTTTAGAAGGCACATTAGCTTCTTGTCGATCCACTGGTTCACATTTACAACTTTAAGTCAAAACATGGGTCGATTTTCGCATTGGTCTGAAAGAACAGCAGACGGACTTATTGCATTTATAAAAATGCTAATTAATTCTCTGCCAGCAGGAGGCGCTTCTGGACTGGCAGGATAAAGCGGTTTCTCCGGTAACGGCTGTAAACAAAGCAGCGCTGCGCTCATGAACACTACTTTATCGGCCATTAAAGGTAAGAAAAAATGAAAAATTAAGATTTAAGACTTTAAGGACCCACGGGAACCCTGTATTTAAAATAACCCATTGGGCAGGGCGGTGATAGGCCCGGTTCTTGACGGCTATAGAAGGGTGGGCCGGCAGATATCCTGGGTGGACATTTTTTAGTCATCATATCATCATATAGTCTAGAAGATATTTAATAATAATAATTTTTGCATTTAGCAGACGCTTTTATCCAAAGCAACTTGCAGTGCATTCAGGCTATACATTTTTTACCAGTATGTGTGTTCCCTGGGTATCAAACCCATGACCTTTTACATTGCTAACGCCATGCTCTATCTACCACTGAACCACAGGAACAACATATTTATACTGTAGATATTGCTAAATTAAATATATTATCTATGTTTATACTGTAGATATTGCTAAATTAAATATATTATCTATGTTTATACTGTAGATATTGCTAAATTAAATATATTATCTATGTTTATACTGTAGATATTGCTAAATTAACTATATTAACTATATTATAAATACACTGAAAAAAGCTTTCATGGGCAGCCTAGAATATCATTCACTTTCACAGCAAAATAAACATTTAAAAAAAAAAAATTATTGAATAGTAAAAAAAAAAAAAAGCCCTAGCTCTTTGTTCTCTTTCTCTGGATCATGGACCCTTTTCACAAGACTGTGATGGCATGTTTAACGGTCATCAGCATCGTACATTTTTTTATATATATGTACATTTATAACACTATTCTTTCTATCACCTTTGCATCAAATAAAAAATAAAAAAACAATTAACGCTAATGCGACGGTGTTTCTAATGCAGCGTCTATGGGAGGGACGGTATATTTGACATCGCTCATGGACCCTTTTCACAAGACTGTGATGGCATGTTTAACGGTCATCAGCATCGTACATTTTTTTTTATATATATGTACATTTATAACACTATTCTTTCTATCACCTTTGCATCAAATAAAAAATAAAAAAACAATCTTCATTCACCTTCAAAAGCCTTCATACATTCATTCATTCCGCAGTTGTCCACTGCTACTTTTGTAATACATGTTCCTCTTCTTATTCTGCATAATCCATCAGGTAAGTTTGAAGAAATTGTATTCATAGTCTTTCCTCAGAATGTAATAACTTGCTCTGCATCTGAAAAAACTTACCTTTTCAGTCGACATGGCACCAGTTCGGTATGTAATTTTTAATTATATTTCAGGTTTCACTGGATATGTCTGTTTTAGTGTTACACATCTTGGCAGTGGAATATTTCACTCGTCCCATTCTTCTTCAGAATTCCTCAGGCTACATCAGGTTGGATGGGGATCGATCGTGAACTGCAATTTTTAAATCGTTCCAGCGATGCTCAGTAAGACCGATGTCTGAGTTTTTGGCAGGGCCACTCGAGACGATTAACCTTTTTTGCTTTGAAGTCACTCCGTGGCTTTTACTGTATGTTTCAGGTGCTATGGGAAGATGAAGTGTCTTTAAAGTGCCAGCGTTCTTGCTGATTGCAGCACTTTATCCTGTGAGATATTTCTGGAGTTAGCTCCATCCATTTTTCCTTCTACCTATATGAGTTTCCCATAGAAAAGCTTTCCCTCCAAAAGAGTGATGCTTCCTCCACCATTCTTCACTGTTAGGAGGATGATATTCTCAGGTGATGTGCAGCATTCGGATTGCACTAAACATAGCGCTTACCACTCAGGCCAAGAAAGTTCCAATTTAGAATCATAGAATCCTTTCTCAGTCTCTCGTATGCCTTAAAGCGAAGCCCAAATGAGATTTGAGAGGAGTTCTTTTTTTTTTTTTTATACAAACGCTTTCTTTTCCCCATCCTTCCACACCTATATCTTTATGAACTGTTTACTGTTGTTGTAAATACAGAGGGAAGAATATACCAGAATAACGTCTTGTTTTGGAACATGCTGTCTGCGTAGTTTTAACACCAAATTCACTAAAGAAATGAAGCAAATTAGATAATGGCGCAATCATGCCCCAGAAATCTGTGCTGAAAAAAAACTAAATTTGCTATTTGCAAAATCCACAGCATAGCATCACTACGCAAATTTCTCTTTTAAATAAAATTCTGTTTACCACCTGCTTTCTTTGGATGCCAGTAGTGCATTTTTCTACGTTTTCTGCATTTTATAATAAGCTTCATTTACATGGCAAAGAAGCTTGATTGAACTGGAAGGAATGACTGACTTAAATGCTCACAGTGCCAGACCAGCACATTTTACACCTGCCTAAAGTGGATTTCTGTTGGCTAGTAAATAAGGCGCAGGGGTTTGTGTTGAAATGATCTTGATTTGGTCTGCTTCTTGTAAGACTGTTATACATTTAGAGTTACAGAGCCTCTAAGTAATCTTGATTTCTATATCTCTTCTTACATATGATCTGGTTTAGAAGACGCCCTGGGCATATTCAAGGCAGGGTTCAAAGTCAAAAGCGCGAGGAAAATCTGCTCTGAAACAGAGTTACTCGTCAGCTGCTCGGTAACATTTTTATGAATTTTTACAAGGCATGGATGTTACAATGTGATACGTGCAACAAACATCTTCCAAAATTCGTAGTGAGAATCATTTGTCAACAAAAAGAAGCACTGAGGTCTTCCTGCGCGTTTCTGCCAAAATAAAAGCTGAGAAAAAGCAAGAACTCCATCAACATTAATAAATGTTATTATTGTAATTTTACTGTTGTTCTGTAAAATAAAATAAAAAAGGAAATAATAATGAAAATAATAATTACAACAGCTCTATTAATACATGTATCGTAACATTTACGCATAGTGTTCAGACTGGGATCTATAATATTTTCTAATGTTTTAAAATATGTATCTTCTGCTCAGCAAGGCTGCATTTGTTTGTACGGTAAAAAAAATGCATGCCTGATTCAAGAAGGGGTCTAAAAAATGGCCAAAAATATTATTTTATATAATAACTTATTAATTTTAAGTTAAGTTGTGTTTTATTGGTATAATGTCTGCTAGAATGTTAAAACGTTCAGTGTTAAGTAAATATTTTTAAATTGTTGTTTTGTAAATTATGTTTTCTTTGAAACGCAAGACAAAACAGTAAAAAGCACATGTTGGCTATTTAATTTATGCAAAGCTGAAATAACTGGCAAAATGGCAATTTCTTAAACATTTTTTTTTTCTTCCAAACTCTTTTAATGAATAGAAAGTAAAAAAGCCTTTATTTGAAATAGATATCTTATGAATGCATTAAACATTTAAATGTTATAAATGGTCTTAACCATTTTAACAATTGAATGTGTCCTTGCTGAATGAAAGCATTAAATCTAACTGACCCCAGCATTTTGAAGGGTAGTGCACATCAAAGTTCCATGTACTATAAAAATGGTTTGTCAGGTAATTTTCGTTATCTGAACAACCTTCATAATCTCAATTGTTTGTTTGCATAACCAAACAAATTAGCGAACAGGCTTCCCGAACACTTTACCCACTTTTCATTGAACAAACTCCCCCCAAACTCAAGCTATTATTTAAGCAAATTATGCAGTGTCTGTTTTGATAGCACCACAAAGCCTCAACCACAACTTCTGAACTACTTATTCAGTTGTCTGTGCATGTTAAAGCTGGAACAGGAGGAAGTATTTAAACATCGAAAAATTGCTCTGATAACTTCTCCTTTATAGCTTATGTCAGAAACTGCACTATTTTGACAATTAAAGACTATAGGACAGTGCAAGATTCCCCTTGCTATGGCAGAGTGAGTTAGAGGAAGAAAACGTCTCTAATTGCGGAAGAGTATAGTACTTCAACATTTTTTGTCAATTCACCTATAGGTTATGATTACAGTGTCACCTTAAGAGCTGTTGGCGGCTAGCCTGCATATCCTGTCTCTTGTCACTTGGCCTTATGGGTATTTCCGTCCTCGTGTATATTTTTGGCAGGTTAAGCTAAGAAATCGATGTATGATTTGACAGTAATTGTTATTTAAACAAAGGGAGACATACTTTATCTGCAAGACAGGCTGAGGGGAGACCGACGATATCCCCATCACTTTCCGCTCTTTTTTTCTTCTGTAGAACGGCCATGTGTGTGAAAGCTGAACGTGTGCTGGTGGTCCCACATCTCCCCCTGTGGAGAGCACGTGGTACTGAAACTGATGCTCTGGGGAGAAAGTTAAGGTAAGTTTTTAGCAAGCTATCATAGATCATATTTAGGCATATGATCCAATCACAGCGGTTTTAAGAGGCATGCATTATGCTGCTCCTCTGTATAATCCATCCCTTGATATTTTAAATAAGTACAAATGATAGATTCATGATGCATTTATGAAATAAATCATTCTCCAATGTCCCCACTGAGCAAAATGAATAACAGAATATGGTATCTGTTTACATTCACACAGCTGTGATTAATGGCTTTGATTAGAGCTAAATCATTGCAAGGCATAAAGTCATTTATATACTTTGCTAACTGATATTTTATTACTTAAAGGTTTATTACTTTTTAATTCCATTAAGAGTGTACTTCTTATATTCTGGCTTATAATGGTGTAGATAAAGCAGGTGTTATTCATTAATAATATTTATTTATAAAATATGTTAATATATAGCTTTGGGCGTCCATTGGAAAGCATATCTAAATTGCATATTTTGTTTAAATGTAGTTCTAGTGTGTTATATATGCTGTAATAGTATATATGCTGTAAAGTGACTCATGAAACTAACCGTTTGTTTCACTATAGGGTAATTGTCTGTACATAATGTAGACGTTCATGTACAACTTAAAGGAAATAGTGCTTTAAGTCTGCATGTAATCAAGCTTTCTCCATTAGTCTGTTATGATAGGGAATGCTGGGTTTTCACTATGCAATCAATTCTCAATGAATAACATCAAGCCACGCCCATTTTTTTTCTAATTGAATGCCCTGTTTCACTGTGAAGCGATTTTGGTAGGCTACTATTAGATGGATAGCCTAAATGTCCTAATTCAGATGGGCTACCTGTTTTTTTTTATGGATTTGAACATGGTTTAGGGTTCTTTCTGCAGGCGTCTCCCAGGATGCTACTGATAAAATAGGCAAAATAATTAAAGGATAATGTTAATTACTGCAGTCATGATGTTAGCGAAGTTTATGCTGATTACACTCCAGTGGAGCATGGTTTTAATGACCCTTTCTGCCACAGTGGGTGATTCATTATGCAAAAAGAAAGAACTAGTTTGATCAATACATGGAAACATTTTACAGTTTGCATAGACATTATTGCATATTCAGTTCTCCACAGTGGTGGATGAAGCACCTGAAAGCCACGCTTAAGTAAAAGTACAGATATCTTACCAGAAAATGACTTTGGCAGAAGTTAAAGTCACCGTTTAGAATATTACTTGAGACTAAAGTTTTAAAGTATGTGATATTTATTGTACTTAAGTATGAAAAGTATATATATATGTGTTTTATATTAAACATACTTAAGTATTAACAGTAAAAGTATAAGTAAATGCAAAATGGAAAAGGATCAATATATATATATATATATATATATATATATATATACAGGGTTTTTTTAGGCTGGTTCATAAGAGAACCTGGAGATTTGGTTTGGTCCTCACACTGCATATAGTGTAACCCATTAAAAACAACTATGAAACATAAATGAATCGTAGTGATAATATTGTTGCACTTTATTTATTAAGTATATATATATATATATATATATCAACTAAATAATAAAGTGTGAAAATAAAATGCTAATATTTACTTATTTTTTTAAAAGATGAATTTTCATCATTTTCAAACTTAAAATCAGCAGGCTTTTATTTTGGCGGGTTGCTTCCGGGTTTAGCACTGCTGACTGAAGCGTATCAGTGAATGAAATGTCACAGTTTTGCATTGTGCTTTGAAAACGGCAGCGGGTAGCCTAGATGTATTCTTTCAGTTTGATTAGAAATCTTATACAGTATTACCAGTCCCGGCGCCAGAACATTTTAACAGGGGGGGCTATCCCTTCTGCCCGGGGGGGCAGATAGCGTGAGTGTCAGTGGGC
>NW_015505230.1:401990-412773 GCF_001515645.1 Sinocyclocheilus grahami
TATATATATATATGTATACACACACAGTTTGAGCAGCAAGATGCGTTCAGTTTTAACTCTTTCTTCAATTTTGTATCTTTGGGTAAGCATAAGAGGTGCTTAATTTCTAAGGCTATTTATTGTTACTAATGCTGCAGGCAGGTGAGTTTATTTTCAGGGTTGGAGCTAAACTCTGCTGGACAACCTATCCCTGATTTAAAACATGACAAAATTGTTGAAATGTGAAATTAAAACCACCGAGTGGCAGTCAACTGATTCTTTCAAATGGAGGATTCATTCAGGAAGGAAGCATTTGATTGTGTTCATGAGTGTCACTGAAGCATTCATTCAACAGATTCGTTCAAAAAGCTGATTCATTTAATAAGGAAACACCAATGCTGCATCTCAATGTGCCTACTTATACTACGCCCTTAAAGTATGTACTGTTTTGGTGAATAAAAAGTACACACTTTTTGAGTGTGTAGTAGAAGAGTATGCAAGCTTTGGGACATACTATCACGTCACACAACTGTGTCTTTAACGGACTGTCAATCATCTTGTCACAGTTAACATCCTCCACATTGCATTTAATTTAACTTCCTACTGTATTGGAGAGAAAAGATGTAGCACATTGATCTGCCAGTCTTTCATGCATAATGATGCATTTAAAAATTAACGACCAAACAAATGTTTATAAAAGTTTACATTGCTGTTGCAGATGAAATATAACACAGATAACATTAAATACATATTTTTTACCAGGGTAAATGTTGAATATTAGTAACTCAAACCCCTTTTTCTAAGCCTCTCTACCTAACCGCTGGTCGCGCACATCGGCCATTGTAGTTTTTTTTTACGCATTTTATTTGTGTCATTCTAGACAGTATCCTTCACCAAAGCGCAATGGATTGTGGGCAATATTAGCCATTAGAGTGTGCACGGATCCACACTTCAAAAATGTACCTGAAAAAGTAGACCATCTGGGGACTTTTGGCATACTCTTTTTAACATACTATGCTTTGGGACACACTTATTCTAATCTCACATATTATTTAGGATGGATAGTATGAACACTGAGGCGCAGGGCAACTGTGTGTTGCTCGGAGATGCAAAACAGTGCTTTGATCTTTGTTTGGAACTATTTTCGTTGGCAAAATTGAGCAAAAACAGGCAATGTTGTGTCTAAAATGTAAGTTACTTAATGCTTACATTATTAAGCTTGTTTAAAATCAATATTACATTTATCATGCTGATTTCTGGAAAAAAAAAAAAAACGTCACTCTTCATGTGATATAGATTAACTATATTAAATTCTATAAATATAAAAGACAATCCTACAATTTAGAATGCCTTGAATTTTGATGATTCTAAATGCATTTTAATAGACTAAATCACGTAGTGTATGCATGCACTCTCTGTGTTTTTGGGATATACTCGATAATGTCAGATTGCATATCATTAAAACAATTATTATATTATCATAGACGATATACTGTATGTCGCACACCCCAGCCTCGAATTGAGTGTAAAATGAAATCATCCGTGGTTGTGCGAGCACTTGTTTGCCAATGAGCAAAGGTGTTTTTTAGGAGTCTTGCAAGCACCAGACCACTGATTTGTCAAACCTGCTTTCTTGCTGTCTGTGTTCTTACGACTTTATTTTGTAGTAAGTAATGCTTCGGGGAAATGTATCGGAGTAAAAGTATTCATTTTAATTATGTCTTTAACGGACTGTCAATCATCTTGTCACAGTTAACATCCTCCACATTGCATTTAATTTAACTTCCTACTGTATTGGAGAGAAAAGATGTAGCACATTGATCTGCCAGTCTTTCATGCATAATGATGCATTTAAAAATTAACGACCAAACAAATGTTTATAAAAGTTTACATTGCTGTTGCAGATGAAATATAACACAGATAACATTAAATACATATTTTTTACCAGGGTAAATGTTGAATATTAGTAACTCAAACCCCTTTTTCTAAGCCTCTCTACCTGGTCGCGCACATCGGCCATTGTAGTTTTTTTTTACGCATTTTATTTGTGTCATTCTAGACAGTATCCTTCACCAAAGCGCAATGGATTGTGGGCAATATTAGCCATTAGAGTGTGCACGGATCCACACTTCAAAAATGTACCTGAAAAAGTAGACCATCTGGGGACTTTTGGCATACTCTTTTTAACATACTATGCTTTGGGACACACTTATTCTAATCTCACATATTATTTAGGATGGATAGTATGAACACTGAGGCGCAGGGCAACTGTGTGTTGCTCGGAGATGCAAAACAGTGCTTTGATCTTTGTTTGGAACTATTTTCGTTGGCAAAATTGAGCAAAAACAGGCAATGTTGTGTCTAAAATGTAAGTTACTTAATGCTTACATTATTAAGCTTGTTTAAAATCAATATTACATTTATCATGCTGATTTCTGGAAAAAAAAAAAAAACGTCACTCTTCATGTGATATAGATTAACTATATTAAATTCTATAAATATAAAAGACAATCCTACAATTTAGAATGCCTTGAATTTTGATGATTCTAAATGCATTTTAATAGACTAAATCACGTAGTGTATGCATGCACTCTCTGTGTTTTTGGGATATACTCGATAATGTCAGATTGCATATCATTAAAACAATTATTATATTATCATAGACGATATACTGTATGTCGCACACCCCAGCCTCGAATTGAGTGTAAAATGAAATCATCCGTGGTTGTGCGAGCACTTGTTTGCCAATGAGCAAAGGTGTTTTTTAGGAGTCTTGCAAGCACCAGACCACTGATTTGTCAAACCTGCTTTCTTGCTGTCTGTGTTCTTACGACTTTATTTTGTAGTAAGTAATGCTTCGGGGAAATGTATCGGAGTAAAAGTATTCATTTTAATTAAGAAATGTAGTGGCTTAAAAGTGAAAGTTGACAGAAATATAAAAACTCAAGTAAAGTACAGATTCTCCCCAAAAATACTTAAGTACTATTAGTACTATAAGTATATAAGTATTATTACTGAAGTATTGTTACATTACACCACTGGTTCTCCAGCTCTGGGTTTTATTCAAAACTGCACAAGCAGATTAACGAGTAATCAGTTGTTTACATATGCATCGTTTGGAGGTTGCTTATTTCGCAGTTCCACTGAGCATGGTAATCAATCAGGCCAAACGCAGGGTTCAGTATACATTCATTTGAAATAAATAATCCCTTTTATGGGAGAGTGTCCCACAAGGGTCAGTTCCTGGTCCGTTTTCATTTTTCTTCTGCCGCCTTTAAGACCTCTGCATGTAGTTCAGCTGTTTCGTTCTCATTAAAATATACTTCTCCTTCTGCTCTGCTGCATAAGTAGATTCATCATTGATGATGGGAATATGCTCATGAAATCACTGTCAAATTATCACCGTCATCTTTCCAGTGGAGTTAAGAACAAAGACATTGTGAGTCTCCAGAACTGAAAGAACACCTCTGAACCTCGTAATCAAATACAGCTTTCCTGAATGCCAATTACCATCAGACCATGCAAATCAGTCTGTAGAAGAGAGTGACTTTCTATTTGCTGGCCTGTGTTAACCTCTGTGAATACAATCTATCCCCAGGGAGAGATAGGAAGTTAATGAAGTGAATGGCTGGATAAGCAGTGAAGCTTGGTATCTCTCTCTATCTCTCTCTCTCTCTCACACACAAACAAACACACACACACACACACTTTGATGTCATGGTATAACTATAGTAACTCATAGTATGGACATTGCAAAGGTTACTAATTTTGCCTTGATTTCCTGAATGTACAAAGTAACATTAGTATTTTATATAATGTTATATATTGTTATAATGATTATATAGTTCCAGTCCTTGATTATGATTTGTTAAGCTGTGTATGAACACTTTTGGTGTGTGTGTGTGTGTCTCTCTCTCTCACTCCCGTTGGTCTTTCTTTCCAAAGGTAATTAAATGTGGTGAGTCTGCTAGCCGAGGTGCCAGCGGTGGACACTGTTCGCCGTAGGCACACATGTCACCAGAGGAAGATTGAGTCTAATGTCCTTGGAGTAACTACAGTACAAACCCACAGGGAGGGGATTGAGCTGGTTATTATCCTTGAAGAGACAGGCCTCTGATGAATTTTAATTTGTACACAAGAGGTACACAGATCGCCTAATACTTTATCATGAGGGCATGATTTTTTTTTAATGGAGAAAATCAAAATGTTTCATTAGGCTTGAATTAGCTGTGCCCTTGACTGCAATTGCATAACAGGCGCACACAAACACATTCATACTTACAGTTCCCTGGGCGCCGTTGAAAGTTACCTTGAGATGTCAGCTGAGCCGGGGCCCCTGGAAGCATTGATTGCTCCTTAATCTGCAGTCTAATGTGCCTTCCAGTTACCTCCCTCTCACTGTCTCTCTAGCTGTGCTGTCGCGAAACTATTCGTAATGGCTGCTCATTTCTCCTCTTTTCTAACATTTGTTTTTCTCTGGAAGTGGAAAGAAGTCATTTTATGACTAGCATCTGTTTCACCAAAACAGTACCATTTTCATATACACTTATCAGACTTTTATATTGTTACAAAAAAAAAATCTATTTCAAATAAATGCTGTTCTTCTGAAATTTCTATTCATGCTGTATCAAGATTTACACAAAAATATTAAGCAGCAAAACTGTTTAAAAAAATTATAATTAATTATAAATTGTGGATGCTGAAAATTTAGCTTTGCATCACAGGAATAAATTGCATTTTATAGTATATTGAAATAGAAACCAATTATTTTAAAATGTAATAATATTTCACAATATTGATGTTTTTATTGTATTTTTGACTAAATAAATGCCACCTTGGTGAGCATAAGATACCTCTTTCAAGAAGAATAAAACCCCCAAAATGCAAAAAAGAAATAAAATAATGATATATATATATATATATATATATATATATATATATATATATATATATATATATATATATATATATATATGATTCGTTAGTGCTAGTCAGTTCATCAACTGATCGTGGCTTCCCTGTGATTTTATACTGCTCATAAAGAGGGAAAGTAAAAATAAATTAAAAAAGTTTTAAATATGTACTTACACATTCATACATTCATATCCGTCAGCCTGTACAGTTCACTTTTGGTACGTCATGACTGAATTTAAATGCACAAAAAATAACAAATAAACAAGCAAAATGAAAGCATAAATCATGTAACTCTCTGTGAGTACACATAAATTATTCCATACAAAACTGTTTATGAAACACTAGACAGTATACGATTATCATCTTGAGCTTGGCCATAACGTCTCAAGTCAGTTTACACAGCATATTTTGACACTGATATGTATCTGTAAACCAACAGTCAGTTATTTCTACATAGAAACACAAAGATTTTATTTTACTAAGAAAAAATACTTTGATATTGCAGAGAAGTAAAACAAGATAAACAAGCTTCAACATTAACCCTGTTTCATGAATAAAGTTTCATGAAACTCATAAAATTAGTGGTAAAATCTACATTTCTGTGTTACATGTAAAGTACAGATGTGCTAGATATAGTTTTACAAAATGAAACCCAGGAAACGTTTCATTTTACAATAATCATTAATTATTTTACATTTTGTTATTAAAACACTTTCAAAATGTCACATATCCCTGTTTTACGCTCATGAATACTGTACTGGCACTGTTTACAATAAAAATAAACAGACGGGTAACCAAGTATAATTGTCGTTTTTTCCACGCTTCATGCTGGATTTTCCCTCAGACTTTGTACACACTGGCATCTTTAGAAATTAACAGCATCAAAAATGTTTTCTTGAATACACAGATGTATAAAAAAGCTGTACAAAGTTTGTTCTAGTATTCACTGAGCACAGTAAAGTTAATGTCCAACATGCACAGGTACTGAATAAAGCTTGAAACCTTTGTGTCCGCATGACCAAAGTCCTTGACATGGCGGAGGCTAGAGTTCAAACGTCAATGTATGTAGGAAGATCTGATGAGAATTTGACACGTGGATGAGGTTTGATGCACTCTGGGAAATACAAAGAGACAAAATGACAATAAAAACTAAATCAATATAATGTCTGACAATAAAATAAATGACAATAAGAACAAAATTTAATTTAAAAAGAAATAATTGTATTATTTTATAAATATTATTATAAATATTTTAATGATTTATATATGTTCATGGAAGTATGTAATATATAATAAATACAATTCTAATTTTGCTTAGAATTTTAGAATTGTATTTCATTTACATACACAATATGTAATAAATATATAATATACACAATTCCAATAATTATACAATTATGTTTTCTACATCTTTTATATTAATGTGTTTGTCTGTCTATCCTCAAATCCGTAACACACTGTGTGTGTGTGTGTGTGTGTGTGTGTATGTGTGTGTATTACATAACTAAATAATAATTTTTTTATATATTAAAATTGTTTTGTTATATTACTAATATATTAATTATATTAATAGTATTTTAACAATTTATATTTAGCATTTTACTAATCATATAATTTATTACAAATAGTAAGTTATATAATAAATTAAGTTAGTCTGATTCAAAGGGGAATCAGAAGGCTGAATCCTGACTGGACGAGAGGAGGAGCTGGGGATGGAGGAGGGTAATTAGCTATTGAGCCAACAGGAAAGCTGCTGATAATACTGAAGGAACTTATATATGGAATGCTGTGATAGGTGTTGTATCTCTATAGGAAGACGTGGATCAGCTGAGAGTCAGTTGATGTTAGCTTGACTGACGTCACCTGCCAGAACTAATGCTATGCTTGATTTCTGTCAGGACCACTATTGTCAAAGATGATTGAAAATCAGAATACAGTTTGGATTGGCGGTATAGTTCTGTCAATAACTTCCTGTGCATCCATGCAGCCTAGCGTGGATAAGAGCAGGGAGAGCAGCGATAACCCAGAAACCATGTGCTGATATCCCCAACAAAAACTGACAGTGAAAATCTCAATGCCTTAAGCAACAAGAATGTTGCCATTACCCAGTGACCCAAACAAGTATGTTGCCAATTCCTGCATAAGCCATAGTAACAAGCATGTTGCCCTTAACCAGATGACCTAATGAGTATGTTGCCAATACCTGAAAAGCTTAAGCAACAACACGTTATCAACAACAACCAGATAGCCTTTAGACATGCATGTTTCCAACAGAACCCAGATAGCCTTACGAAAAGCATGTTCCAAAAGCAACCAAACAGTTCTGGAACAAGCATGTTTCCAATACAACTAGATAGAACAATCGTTTCCGATACTCGAATAGAATCAATGCTGAACCAACCTCACCGAACAACGCCTGCTTACCATTTTCTCCCTGGAGCTGTGCCACAGCTGATTCTGATTCCGCCTGCTCCATGATCGTTATTTTCTGTCTATCACCACAAAGCTCCCTGAATTTGTGCTGTTTACTGCTATATAAATAAAGGTGACCAGACTCGATAGGTTAAAACACAGCATGTTGCCAATGACAACAGATAATAACGCATATTGCCAATATGATCGCATAAGCCTAGCACAAGCATTTTACTGAAAACGACTAAATAAGCCCAAGCAACATGGATAGCCTTAGCAACAAGCATGTTGCCAATAACCTGAAAGCATTAAAAAGGAACTTAGCTTAGCTTCGTGAAGACATTCAGAGATGAATGGAGAGTGAAATATAGCCAGCTGTGACGTGGATGCTTGATCTCTTGATCTCTTGATATCCTTCTTCATGCGGGGAGTGCATATCTCATCTGAACTTGTTCTTGAGTCAGTCACATTAGTATAACTCATGGAGTCCATGTCAATAACGCAGCGATGCAAGAAGCAATGCTAGCTCAGTCACTTCCAAATCAGGCAGCTTATGATCAATGTGGCGAATTCACGTGTTCAAGTTCACACACTTGAATGAATCTGAGGTGAAGTCCATGAGGGAAACGAATTTCTCTCGCTAAATTCCTGATTGCACAATTCCTAGTAAGATAATGTGGTTTTGACTGCCGAATTTGCCATTAGCTATTGAGCCAACTTGAAAGCTGCTGATAATACTGAAGTACCTTATATATGGATGCTGTGATAGGTGTCGTATAGGAGTCAGAAAATGCATGCTTGACTGACGTGAGCTGCCAGAACTAAAGGGTAAGTTCACCCAAAAATGAAAATTCTGCCATTAATTATTCACCCTCGTGTTGTTCCAAACCCGTAAGACCTTCGTTCATCTTCGGAAAACACAATTTAAGATATTTTTGATGAAATCTGAGGGTTCTCTTACCCTCCCATAGACAGAAAAGGTCCAGAAAAGTACCAAGATGATCGACAAAGTAGTCCGTGTGACATCAGTGGTTCAAGTGTAAAGTTACGAAGCTACGAGAATACATTTTTGCGCAAAGAAAACAAAAATAACGACTTTATTCCACATTTTCGTCTATACTGCGTCACTTGTGGACGCGAGTTCACGACAGTATCATGACACGAGCGGGTCAGAGAGCCCTCATATGTCATCAAAAATCTCTTAAATTGTGTTCCGAAGATGAACGAAGGTCTTACGTGTTTCGAACAACACAAGAGTAATATGATGTATTAATGCAAAGCTGAAAGTAAAAAAGATTTCTTGAACGGTTTGTGTTAGTTTGAATAATTCTAATGCACTTTTGGTATGTGCTCTGCTCATGTAGATGTGTGTATGTGGATGTGTGTGTGGCTGTGTGTGTAGGGGGCGTGTGTTTATGTAACGGGGTTCGGCTCTATATAAGCTCCTGCAGCGCGACTCTGCGCTCAGAATTCAGCTCTCGAGGCCCAAATTCCCACACACTCCAGACTGAGCTCTGCAGTAGCCATGGCAACCATTGTGCTAGGAGTTTTGCTCTGTGCCCTTGCCGTTAGTTCTGAGGTCACGCCACAGGCCGACTTCGACATCATGTTTCGAACAACACAAGATACATATATATATATATATATATATATATATATATATACTTTCTTACTGTTGTTTCTTTATCAATACATTGTCTTCTTTCCAAATGTCAAACAAACCATATGAGAGTATCAGTGATTCCCACGGCAGCCTAGAAAGCTGAAATACATCATGACATTTGCTGTTCTGTTGATTTATTATAGGAGTCATCAGGGGACAATAAGTCGAGCAACCAGGGCTTTTCCCTGCAGTCAACAAGACTCTCTATACCAACAAAAACTGCTGAGGCCATTTACAGGAAGTTGGCTAACACGCCACGACTAAGCCGAGTGACAGGGAAAGTGTGTCTGCTGTTCCCAAGAATCATATGATTTCAGTAGAAGAGGAGAGCTGAGTAGGAAAGTACTTCAGTGTTAAATGGAGAAGTATCAGAAGTGGGCGCCGAGGGCCTGTATGATACTGTGTGGTACTCACCGATGGTCTGGGTGTTGGGCTCTGTGACCAGAGGTTCCAGTGATGTGAGCAGCTCTCTCTGAGAGCTGAAGCTGGGTGTGCTGTCAGTGGGAGAAACTGGACTCTGGATCATTTCTTGCTCTTTTTCGTCCTGCATCGCTGCATAGACGTGGAGGCCTGGGATCTTCCTTGAGGAAAGATTTACAATGAGACATGGGCAAACAAAGCTTGATGCTACGACATATGCTTGGGGGAATCAGCCAGAGGGAGGAAAAAAAATCAATATTATCAAGTGGTATAAGCAAACATAATAACTTTATGGGGACAAGTGTCCATCTTCAACTTGCCCACTTTTAGGAAATAATTGTGATAAGTTAAGAGTTTCAACTAAATTAATAATTTAAATATTTAAAATATCTTTTAAAAGTTTGGGGTCAGTAGATTTTTTTTAATTCAAGAGAGCGTAATGACATTTATGCTACAAGAGATTTTTTTTTATTAATGCAAATAAATTCTGTTAATTTTAACCTTCTATTCATCAAAGAATCCTGAAAAAAATGCATAGTGGTTTTCACAGTAAATTTAGCAGCACAGCTGTTTTCAAAATGTTTTAATAAGAAGAAATGTTTCTTGAGCACAAAATCAGAATATCATTATGATTTCTGAAGGATCATGTGACACTGACTTGAGTAATGATGCTGAAAATGCATCTTTACTGCCACAAAAATGAATTAATAAAAAATCATTTTATAATACATTAAAATAGAAAAGTTATTTTAAATTGAAATAATATTTCACAATGATCAAATAAATGCAGCCTTGTTGAACACAAGAGATTTAAAAAATATGTATTTTTAAAATCTTACCAAGCCAAAGCTTTTGAACAGTAGTATATAAAAGTATAAATATAACTTTTATAGTAGCCAACAGCATAAAACGGCAACTTTAGATTTAATGGCCTTTTTTTTCTGACCTCGTTAAGACAAACAAACTGGTGTTAAACGGTCTCCTACTTATCTTTCAGCAAGGACTACTGGGCAAACGTTGCCTAATTAATATGCATGAGCCGAACCGATAAGGTTCATAATGCAAGCTTCGGTTACACTTTACTTGAAGGGGTGTGCATAAGACTGACATGACACCTTCATAATCATGACATGACACATACATAATCATGACATGACACATGTCATGAATATGAAGGGTTTTTATGCATGTTTATGACAACTGTCATTAAGTGTCATTCGCTTAGTTATGTCATTTTTAATGCAAATATGACATTATTTGACCTAACCCTACCCCTACCCTTACCCCTAACCATAGCCCATAACAAAGACATCTCAAACAATGTCATCTTTGCATTAAAAATTACATAACTGAGCGAATGACACTTAATGACAGTTGTCATAAACATGCATAAAA
>NW_015505230.1:414456-431196 GCF_001515645.1 Sinocyclocheilus grahami
AACAACACAAGACACATATATATATATATATATATATATATATATATATATATATACTTTCTTACTGTTGTTTCTTTATCAATACATTGTCTTCTTTCCAAATGTCAAACAAACCATATGAGAGTATCAGTGATTCCCACGGCAGCCTAGAAAGCTGAAATACATCATGACATTTGCTGTTCTGTTGATTTATTATAGGAGTCATCAGGGGACAATAAGTCGAGCAACCAGGGCTTTTCCCTGCAGTCAACAAGACTCTCTATACCAACAAAAACTGCTGAGGCCATTTACAGGAAGTTGGCTAACACGCCACGACTAAGCCGAGTGACAGGGAAAGTGTGTCTGCTGTTCCCAAGAATCACAGCTGTGAGTTCAGTAGAAGAAGCGCTTCAGTGTTGAATGGACAGTGTAGTACTCACCGATGGTCTGAGTGTTGGGCTCTGTGTCCAGAGGCTCCAGTGATGTGAGCAGTTCTCTCTGAGAACTGCAGCTGGGTGTGCTGTCAGTGGGAGAAACTGGACTCTGGATCATTTCTTGCTCTTTTTCGTCCTGCATCGCTGCATAGACGTGGAGGCCTGGGATCTTCCTTGAGGAAAGATTTACAATGAGACATGGGCAAACAAAGCTTGATGCTACGACATATGCTTGGGGGAATCAGCCAGAGGGAGGAAAAAAAATCAATATTATCAAGTGGTATAAGCAAACATAATAACTTTATGGGGACAAGTGTCCATCTTCAACTTGCCCACTTTTAGGAAATAATTGTGATAAGTTAAGAGTTTCAACTAAATTAATAATTTAAATATTTAAAATATCTTTTAAAAGTTTGGGGTCAGTAGATTTTTTTTAATTCAAGAGAGCGTAATGACATTTATGCTACAAGAGATTTTTTTTTATTAATGCAAATAAATTCTGTTAATTTTAACCTTCTATTCATCAAAGAATCCTGAAAAAAATGCATAGTGGTTTTCACAGTAAATTTAGCAGCACAGCTGTTTTCAAAATGTTTTAATAAGAAGAAATGTTTCTTGAGCACAAAATCAGAATATCATTATGATTTCTGAAGGATCATGTGACACTGACTTGAGTAATGATGCTGAAAATGCATCTTTACTGCCACAAAAATGAATTAATAAAAAATCATTTTATAATACATTAAAATAGAAAAGTTATTTTAAATTGAAATAATATTTCACAATGATCAAATAAATGCAGCCTTGTTGAACACAAGAGATTTAAAAAATATGTATTTTTAAAATCTTACCAAGCCAAAGCTTTTGAACAGTAGTATATAAAAGTATAAATATAACTTTTATAGTAGCCAACAGCATAAAACGGCAACTTTAGATTTAATGGCCTTTTTTTTCTGACCTCGTTAAGACAAACAAACTGGTGTTAAACGGTCTCCTACTTATCTTTCAGCAAGGACTACTGGGCAAACGTTGCCTAATTAATATGCATGAGCCGAACCGATAAGGTTCATAATGCAAGCTTCTACCATTTTTCCGAACGTTCTGATGGCTCTGACATTATCAGCTTTGCAGTTCACATCATTCTGGTCGTTTATCACAGGAAGCATGTGTTTATAGTTTGCAAGTGCGGTACTGTCCATTTACAAGCCGAGGTCTGGGATCTGCCTCAGGGAAAAGTTGTAAAAAGACAAGGAAATAAGCAAAAAAAGACCTCTATGTGAAAAGTCTAACTTAGGAGTTGTGAAATCAAGGCCTCCCTTTAGAGAGGTGATTTTATCCGTCTTGGTCTGCATCATTACGGAGGGGAAAAAATTCACAAAAACAAAAACCAGAAGAGAGCTTTAACACGGCATTGCCTAAGAGGATTTGAAAGCAAATCTATTGTGCTAAATACAACTGGAGAGGGATTTAACAAGAAGAAACCACAACACACATGGACAGCTCATTAAGATGTAATACCCTCATTAATGGACCGGTTCACAAAAAGAAACAAATTCTGTTACCATTTACTCACACTCATGTCACTCTAAACCCATTCACTTCTATGCATTTGGCAGATGCTTTTCTTCAGAGCTTACTGTACTGCGACTGCAATTAGTCCTCATGGGAGATGAGGCTTTTGAGCTTCAAAAACGATGCAAATGCACCATAAAAGTAGTCCATACCATGTGTACACTATTTAGGCCATAATTCACTTATATTCAGAGTTTACAACAGTGCCGGTCATTCATGAACAAATTCAGACTAGTTGTGTGAACTGACTCACTGAAAAGAACAGATTTTCATTATTAATTTTGTGTAAACTAACTTTTTAACAGGAAGTTCCTCATGTATTTTAAAGAAGTGAAATGTTGCCGGCTGTAGTTGTCACAGAATGCCTCAGACTTATGTATTAAAGCATCAGAAAATTCTTGGCACTTCTGTTGTCTCCCTCTCCTGTCTCCAGATCTTGTCTTATTGACCTCTCGTGCCCTTTTCTCTCGGCCCAATGACAGAAACGGTGCAATCATTTAACATTTCATAAAGGTCAACTTGAAAAACTCAAAGGGCTAAATATTGATAATGTCTGTGCATTGACTGACATTTCTCATTTGTTATGAGCGCTTAGACACAAAAGAAGAAGGTTCTGCAATGGCAAAAGGGTGAATCACCACTCGACATATCCGCTCAGTGGTTTACGCTGTTTAAAGTTGTTTTGTGAGCTAAACTGAACCACAACACCTAAACTCAGAGATGTGAGAATGATTTTGCCTCATTTGAGTCCTTGCACAGACATCTGCTCTGCTTTTTTGTCACAATATTCAAAGTAATTGGTAATATTTATTATTATATTAACTAGAAAATTAATTACAAAAAAGTTAAACAGATTATATTCAGTTAACGAATGCCGTTTAATTCTATCATAATGCTGATAATACTGTTCGGTTTGAAAAGATTAATCTGAATCAAATAATCTCATAATTATATATTTAAAGGGATAGTTCATCCCAAAATGAAAATTCTGTCATCATTTACTCACCCTCAAGTTATTCTAAACCTGTATGAGTTTCTTTCTTCTTTTGAACACAAAAGAAGATATTTTGAAGAATGTTGTTAACCAAACTATTGATGCTAGCCATTGACTTAGTATGAAAAAAAAAACACTATGCAAGTCAATGGCTAGCATCAATATTCTTCAGAATATCTTCTTTTGTGTTCAACAGAAGAAAGAAACTTGTACAGGTTTGGAACGACTTGAGGGTGAGTCAATGATGACAGAATTTTCATTTTTGGATGAACTATTCCTTTAAAAATATACATTTATCCTTATTAATAAAAAACAATCATCAATCAATCAATCAATTCAATGTGGCTAGGTAGGTTTTTGATAGTAACAGTACAGAGTCTTGACTACTTTATAAATAACTTGTAATCTTCCAGGCTTCCCCAGGCTCTTGCCGCTAGACATTTAACCAATTTACAAAGCTAACCATATTTTTAACTGCTAATATATGCATTATGATCCAGGTTGAAGTTTTAAAAAATGGATAACAATACCTTTTGAATTTATAGATGAGGAACACCGCTAAACCCGCCACCACCACAGACAGGAGCATTAGCATAGCTGAGCCACTGTGATTGTCACTTGTGTCCACTAAAGGCGCTAGACACAGGGGAAATTAAGACAGACAACTGTCAGTGCAACTCTCCAACCCTCCTTTTAATATACAGTAAAACAAATCATTATACAACCAATGTCTTATAGGAACTGTTCATCTAAAATCTGTCATAATCAATGAACTGTTGTAAACGATTGCAATTCTTCTCTCGTTCATATCTAGAACAATAGTCTTTGATTCTAGTTCATTACCTGCTGATAAATGGGCAGCGTATACTGTGATCTGGACTCCTGGTCTGAGTGTGAACTGAACCAGATTCTGATTCAGAGCACTGAGAACCAGTTCTGAGAGCTGAAAGGAAAAATCACATCATCATATTCATTGTATTCATACCACACTGGATAAGGAAACGCTGCCTTGTATATGATACATCCAAAATCTGTTATTAAATTACACAATCGCATAGATATTTGAGTCCCAGAGGTATTTGATTTCTCTGTTTCTGAGCCAGGTGAGTCCTGATGCATTGTACTGTTGGTTGAAGTGGGCTCGTGATGTTGTTTGTCGTACATGAGCCTGAATCACACTGAGAAGACATTTCAGCATAAATCAACTCTATCACCTTCACTCACAAATATAGATAGATGACATAGGAGGGATCTCATTTAGGCCTAACATCTCTCTCCTCTTCCTCAAACACACAAAGAGCTCTTGACTGTCAGACTCTTTTATGTATTCATAAATCTTGAAAGCAGATAGTTATTTCCCTCCCAAAATAAAACCTCTTTTTGTTTGTTTTTGTGCTTGATTAGGACATTGGGTTTTTGAGGGTCATTCTGGAACAGATGCTTCTAGTTTGATGATATATATTTTATGTTATATATTTTATTATATGATATATATTTTATTTTATATATATTGATGATTATGTTTTACTAGTTTTTGAAAAATAAAATAAGTATAGAACTACAGCAGGGGCGATTCCAGGATTTTCATTTTAGGGGGCTCAGCCCCCAATGAGGGTATACTATATACTGTATATAGATATATTCAAATGAAAATGGCAACATCGTTTTATAAAGTATATGCATTCATATGTGCTTCATTTTCACTGGAGGAAACCTGTGGTGTGATGAGGGGTGAACACAGTGAAAACTTAGGCTACAGTAGATGGGGAACCGATTGCTCCTCCATGATATTTTGTAAACTGTAGTGATGGGACGATTGATACCGAGGCTCCGATGGAGTTTATAAAGCACTACTGTAGCACACACTGTGAAATGACGTTTGAAACTTTGAACGTCATGCAGTATCGGAAGGTCGGGACAGCTGGTTTGAAAAAATCTGTGCTTTGCATGACTCTTGTTTGACTTTACATTGACTTGGTTGTGTGTGTGTGTGTGTGTGTGTGTGCGTGTGTGTTTGTGTGTGTGTACACTTATTTGGGATTCAGTAGAATAGTTTAGAATAACCTCAACACCAGATAGAAACTGAATGCATGTCACACCTCTATTGCATTTTATCATGTTTTATAGCTGGGGTCTCGGACACCCCGAACAGCTCACCCAAAATATTTTTGCTACCACTACTAACTATAATCACACACTTGTATATTTTATATTATTGATCAATATGTGAATCCGTTGACCGGACTACGCATGACACGAGTTGGCACAGATTAAAAACTTTTTCAAACCATCCTCTGCTCCGCAATGTTTTGTTAGATTTGGTGGAGAAACCAAGTCTGACCACCAGATGTGGCTAATGCGCACTGTGTTAAAAGCTTTGAATAATAAACCGTTTTTCGGCACAATTTCATGAAAGCATGAAACGGTTCAGAAAGCCTCAGTTTCCCATCAGTAGTAAACTGTATTTATGACAAAGAACTGCACAACAAAGAACTGCAGATATTATAACAATCTATCGATAAACACACACCTTGTCCTCTGTTACTCGCTCTGGGCCGCTGCGGTGCTGCGGTCTAAAAAGAACGCGCTGAAACGAGGGGGGGGGGGGCAACTATAGCCCCCCCTAAAAATGGCCTAGCAACACCCATGAACTACAGTATATTAGCTCATTGAAATGTAGACACCATCTAGTCACTGTTTAAGGTTTTTTTTTTTTACATAAGCGTTTGAATACTGATGATTGATCATTATGATTCCTGTTGCTGCAGGATCACAGAGCTGCTGCTGTTTCAGAACAGATATTTCCACTGGATATGGCACCGAATTCAGTTGATGATCAATATATGGGCTGTAAGGGGAAAATGGCACATCTGGTGAAGACAAAATATCTAGAGAAGGAAATGAAAAACTCAGCCAAATTCAAATATTATTGGCAAAACAGTGAAAAGTTTGTCAAGTTTCCAAAAGATCATTTAACAAGGAATCATTTAGTCGCTCTTCATGTGTACACCGGTAAATATATATATCGTCAGTTTAACGATGACACTCGTTACGGTAGAAAACAGTACAAACACAAGACATTCTCATGGTATTCACTTCACTTTCTGTTAACGGAAGCGATACAGATTCTGAAGAAACAACAAAATAAATGCTATGTAACGTATCGTGGTACTACAGCTAATTTTGATAAGTATGTTCTGAACAAAGAGATTCGTTTCGGCTCATTTACGTCTTCCTCTCTCAGTCTTAAAGTAACGCAAGGTTTTGGAACTAAATCTTGTTTTGAAATCATAACTTGTGAAAGTGCTGAGCTGACAAAATATTCTCAGTATCCTTACATAAAAGAGGTGCTGATTCCTCCATATGAGAAGTTTAGAGTCACTGCTGTCAGGACAAAACAATATTATAAAGATCTCTGGTGTGACACCGTTTTCACTTTGAAAAGCTCTGGAAGAACAAGTTACATGAACTGTGCTCTCAATAAACACTAAAAACATGTGTTGCATTGAAAACAAGGTGTTCTGAATTGACTTGATTTAATCATCGGTTCCACACAAATTGATATCACTTTTTTTCCTCCGAATAATTCTTTTTCAGAAAACAATTTGTTTGTATCATTCTAACATGATGAAATAAATTTATTTTAAGTGACTCAATTCAGTGTCCTTAAAGTGAATAAATGTGCGTCTCTAATTCTTGTCTTCATTTATACTTAAATTGTTTTGCATCACATCACTGAACTAGTTTGCATTTTAGCTTTACATAATTGTTAGCAGTAGTGTGATAACTGATAAGTTACTTTTTGAGTGAAATGCAGCATAACATATATATTTCCAAGACATTCAGAATTGATTGATTTATTGTTAGGATAACATGGATTTTTACATGCATCTCTTTTGTTGACAACTGAAGCTAGACTGAATAATCAGACTCCTGGCTAATTTAGAATGTAGAACTTTATAGGCTATTGAACCAGTTGTTTTAATGCAACAATGTTCTATATGTTAACATTACTTAATGCAAGAGTTAAAACTACTTTTTTTAGCATTTCTTAATCTTGGTTAATGTTAATAATTTGAATTAATACATATAGTAATACATTTTAATATTTCAATTTGAAATGAATTATTATGAATGAAGATGAATGAACAATTAAGGATAGTAGGCCAACACTGAAAGAACTGGCATAGAAACAATTTCCCCTCAGAACTTGCTAGTAAATTTCACAGTTAGTTACAAAGAAACGGCAAGTAACACACTGAATTAAATGTGAAATTTAGAAGTAGAATGACTGAAATAACATCTTCTTGTAAAACACTCCAAAAATCATGGTTACACTTTATTTCGATAGTCCACTTTAGACATTCGGTTACACTTTACTTGAAGGGGTGTGCATAAGACTGACATGACACCTTCATAATCATGACATGACACATACATAATCATGACATGACACATGTCATGAATATGAAGGGTTTTTATGCATGTTTATGACAACTGTCATTAAGTGTCATTCGCTCAGTTATGTAATTTTTAATGCAAAGATGACATTGTTTGAGATGTCTTTGTTATGGCCTATGGTTAGGGGTAAGGGTAGGGGTAGGGTTAGGTCAAATAATGTCATATTTGCATTAAAAATGACATAACTAAGCGAATGACACTTAATGACAGTTGTCATAAACATGCATAAAACCTCTTTCATATTCATGACATGTGTCATGTCATGATTATGAAGGTGTCATGTCAGTCTTATGCACACCCCTTCAAGTAAAGTGTTACCCAAGCTTCTACCATTTTTCCGAACGTTCTGATGGCTCTGACATTATCAGCTTTGCAGTTCACATCATTCTGGTCGTTTATCACAGGAAGCATGTGTTTATAGTTTGCAAGTGCGGTACTGTCCATTTACAAGCCGAGGTCTGGGATCTGCCTCAGGGAAAAGTTGTAAAAAGACAAGGAAATAAGCAAAAAAAGACCTCTATGTGAAAAGTCTAACTTAGGAGTTGTGAAATCAAGGCCTCCCTTTAGAGAGGTGATTTTATCCGTCTTGGTCTGCATCATTACGGAGGGGAAAAAATTCACAAAAACAAAAACCAGAAGAGAGCTTTAACACGGCATTGCCTAAGAGGATTTGAAAGCAAATCTATTGTGCTAAATACAACTGGAGAGGGATTTAACAAGAAGAAACCACAACACACATGGACAGCTCATTAAGATGTAATACCCTCATTAATGGACCGGTTCACAAAAAGAAACAAATTCTGTTACCATTTACTCACACTCATGTCACTCTAAACCCATTCACTTCTATGCATTTGGCAGATGCTTTTCTTCAGAGCTTACTGTACTGCGACTGCAATTAGTCCTCATGGGAGATGAGGCTTTTGAGCTTCAAAAACGATGCAAATGCACCATAAAAGTAGTCCATACCATGTGTACACTATTTAGGCCATAATTCACTTATATTCAGAGTTTACAACAGTGCCGGTCATTCATGAACAAATTCAGACTAGTTGTGTGAACTGACTCACTGAAAAGAACAGATTTTCATTATTAATTTTGTGTAAACTAACTTTTTAACAGGAAGTTCCTCATGTATTTTAAAGAAGTGAAATGTTGCCGGCTGTAGTTGTCACAGAATGCCTCAGACTTATGTATTAAAGCATCAGAAAATTCTTGGCACTTCTGTTGTCTCCCTCTCCTGTCTCCAGATCTTGTCTTATTGACCTCTCGTGCCCTTTTCTCTCGGCCCAATGACAGAAACGGTGCAATCATTTAACATTTCATAAAGGTCAACTTGAAAAACTCAAAGGGCTAAATATTGATAATGTCTGTGCATTGACTGACATTTCTCATTTGTTATGAGCGCTTAGACACAAAAGAAGAAGGTTCTGCAATGGCAAAAGGGTGAATCACCACTCGACATATCCGCTCAGTGGTTTACGCTGTTTAAAGTTGTTTTGTGAGCTAAACTGAACCACAACACCTAAACTCAGAGATGTGAGAATGATTTTGCCTCATTTGAGTCCTTGCACAGACATCTGCTCTGCTTTTTTGTCACAATATTCAAAGTAATTGGTAATATTTATTATTATATTAACTAGAAAATTAATTACAAAAAAGTTAAACAGATTATATTCAGTTAACGAATGCCGTTTAATTCTATCATAATGCTGATAATACTGTTCGGTTTGAAAAGATTAATCTGAACCAAATAATCTCATAATTATATATTTAAAGGGATAGTTCATCCCAAAATGAAAATTCTGTCATCATTTACTCACCCTCAAGTTATTCTAAACCTGTATGAGTTTCTTTCTTCTTTTGAACACAAAAGAAGATATTTTGAAGAATGTTGTTAACCAAACTATTGATGCTAGCCATTGACTTAGTATGAAAAAAAAAACACTATGCAAGTCAATGGCTAGCATCAATATTCTTCAGAATATCTTCTTTTGTGTTCAACAGAAGAAAGAAACTTGTACAGGTTTGGAACGACTTGAGGGTGAGTCAATGATGACAGAATTTTCATTTTTGGATGAACTATTCCTTTAAAAATATACATTTATCCTTATTAATAAAAAACAATCATCAATCAATCAATCAATTCAATGTGGCTAGGTAGGTTTTTGATAGTAACAGTACAGAGTCTTGACTACTTTATAAATAACTTGTAATCTTCCAGGCTTCCCCAGGCTCTTGCCGCTAGACATTTAACCAATTTACAAAGCTAACCATATTTTTAACTGCTAATATATGCATTATGATCCAGGTTGAAGTTTTAAAAAATGGATAACAATACCTTTTGAATTTATAGATGAGGAACACCGCTAAACCCGCCACCACCACAGACAGGAGCATTAGCATAGCTGAGCCACTGTGATTGTCACTTGTGTCCACTAAAGGCGCTAGACACAGGGGAAATTAAGACAGACAACTGTCAGTGCAACTCTCCAACCCTCCTTTTAATATACAGTAAAACAAATCATTATACAACCAATGTCTTATAGGAACTGTTCATCTAAAATCTGTCATAATCAATGAACTGTTGTAAACGATTGCAATTCTTCTCTCGTTCATATCTAGAACAATAGTCTTTGATTCTAGTTCATTACCTGCTGATAAATGGGCAGCGTATACTGTGATCTGGACTCCTGGTCTGAGTGTGAACTGAACCAGATTCTGATTCAGAGCACTGAGAACCAGTTCTGAGAGCTGAAAGGAAAAATCACATCATCATATTCATTGTATTCATACCACACTGGATAAGGAAACGCTGCCTTGTATATGATACATCCAAAATCTGTTATTAAATTACACAATCGCATAGATATTTGAGTCCCAGAGGTATTTGATTTCTCTGTTTCTGAGCCAGGTGAGTCCTGATGCATTGTACTGTTGGTTGAAGTGGGCTCGTGATGTTGTTTGTCGTACATGAGCCTGAATCACACTGAGAAGACATTTCAGCATAAATCAACTCTATCACCTTCACTCACAAATATAGATAGATGACATAGGAGGGATCTCATTTAGGCCTAACATCTCTCTCCTCTTCCTCAAACACACAAAGAGCTCTTGACTGTCAGACTCTTTTATGTATTCATAAATCTTGAAAGCAGATAGTTATTTCCCTCCCAAAATAAAACCTCTTTTTGTTTGTTTTTGTGCTTGATTAGGACATTGGGTTTTTGAGGGTCATTCTGGAACAGATGCTTCTAGTTTGATGATATATATTTTATGTTATATATTTTATTATATGATATATATTTTATTTTATATATATTGATGATTATGTTTTACTAGTTTTTGAAAAATAAAATAAGTATAGAACTACAGCAGGGGCGATTCCAGGATTTTCATTTTAGGGGGCTCAGCCCCCAATGAGGGTATACTATATACTGTATATAGATATATTCAAATGAAAATGGCAACATCGTTTTATAAAGTATATGCATTCATATGTGCTTCATTTTCACTGGAGGAAACCTGTGGTGTGATGAGGGGTGAACACAGTGAAAACTTAGGCTACAGTAGATGGGGAACCGATTGCTCCTCCATGATATTTTGTAAACTGTAGTGATGGGACGATTGATACCGAGGCTCCGATGGAGTTTATAAAGCACTACTGTAGCACACACTGTGAAATGACGTTTGAAACTTTGAACGTCATGCAGTATCGGAAGGTCGGGACAGCTGGTTTGAAAAAATCTGTGCTTTGCATGACTCTTGTTTGACTTTACATTGACTTGGTTGTGTGTGTGTGTGTGTGTGTGTGTGTGTGTGCGTGTGTGTTTGTGTGTGTGTACACTTATTTGGGATTCAGTAGAATAGTTTAGAATAACCTCAACACCAGATAGAAACTGAATGCATGTCACACCTCTATTGCATTTTATCATGTTTTATAGCTGGGGTCTCGGACACCCCGAACAGCTCACCCAAAATATTTTTGCTACCACTACTAACTATAATCACACACTTGTATATTTTATATTATTGATCAATATGTGAATCCGTTGACCGGACTACGCATGACACGAGTTGGCACAGATTAAAAACTTTTTCAAACCATCCTCTGCTCCGCAATGTTTTGTTAGATTTGGTGGAGAAACCAAGTCTGACCACCAGATGTGGCTAATGCGCACTGTGTTAAAAGCTTTGAATAATAAACCGTTTTTCGGCACAATTTCATGAAAGCATGAAACGGTTCAGAAAGCCTCAGTTTCCCATCAGTAGTAAACTGTATTTATGACAAAGAACTGCACAGAAGCAGATATTATAACAATCTATCGATAAACACACACCTTGTCCTCTGTTACTCGCTCTGGGCCGCTGCGGTCTGCGGATTGGGGGGAGCAACTATAGCCCCCCCTAAAAATGGCCTAGCAACACCCATGAACTACAGTATATTAGCTCATTGAAATGTAGACACCATCTAGTCACTGTTTAAGGTTTTTTTTTTTTACATAAGCGTTTAAGAGGTTTTTTTTTTTTTTCATAAACATCTTGGGCATCAGATCTGAGTTCAGTGATGATGGTGCTAAACCTCTCACAAAAAAAAAGAACGCGCTGAAACGAGGGGGGGGGGAGCAACTATAGCCCCCCCTAAAAATGGCCTAGCAACACCCATGAACTACAGTATATTAGCTCATTGAAATGTAGACACCATCTAGTCACTGTTTAAGGTTTTTTTTTTTTACATAAGCGTTTGAGGTTTTTTTTTTTTTTTCATAAACATCTTGGGCATCAGATCTGAGTTCAGTGATGATGGTGCTAAACCTCTCACAAAACTATTTCCCCTTCAAGGCATCCCCTTTTTCCCTCTTTCAACCCACGTTTCATTAAATCTGTCTCATTTACTAAATGACTCCTGACTTATTTCTGTGCTCCTTTATTTCTCCGTCGCTCTCACCTTCTGTCTCTCTCTGTCCTTATTTCTCACCCTTTTAAAATTAGACCATACTATGAATAATTACTTTCTTTATGGAACCAGGGTCAGTCAGTCTATTATACTTTTTTAATAAGGCTATCTACACATTATACTTTGAACATCCCACCCTCGAACAGAGATTTATGAGGATCTGCAGTGAAAGGCCCATTGCAGATTCAAAGAAGGTTTGGGCGAGAAAAAAAAAAAAAGCTCAAAAGGTGCTGCTTAGGCACCCATGCATGGACATCCACAAAGTGCAGATATCCCCCTATCATCTGTGATATAATATATCTGGCCCATAAGCAAATAGAGAACTGAATGATCTAGTGGATGGATTACTAATGACCTCCTCTATAGTATGTATGATGAGAAATCACTGCCTCAAAAATATAGATGACTCTGCATGTTAATATTGGAGGATATGAGGCATCTTCTCATATTCGATAATGGCTGTTCTCTGGTATGGCCAAATGCACTGCGGAATGGCCAGAATTAGCAATGACCTAACAATTCACCCCACTACCTCACAAGTGAGTTAAAAGAAACGTATCTCATTAAGCTTTGAGATCTAATCAGAAAGCCACTTTTTCTGAAGTTGCTTATGAAAGTGTATTTATGTGCTTGTCTTTTAACCAAGTATTTCATTTCAGGAGAAAATGAGAGATTGTCTTGATCAAGAAAAATCTGTGTGAACTCGTAAAAACAAGTTTTTGTCAAGAGTTAAACAGGCCAACATTGACATCTGCTGGAGACCATAAGAAACTCTTGTCAAGATCCTCCTTTTCCCCACCATCCTTTTGTATTTGAAAGGAATTTGAAAATAGCATTTGAATATCTGAGCCTTTTCTCCTTGAATAAGAGACAAAAGTAAAGCAAAACATTAATTATAGCTGAGTGTTTCACAACTGAGATTGAAAATCATGCATAATGTAAGATGAGGGTTATGTCCAGTACCTGGTCTAAATGAGTAGCTGTTTTGTCTGGTTTCCCCTCTGTCAGCCGTATGTCTGGTAACAGAAAGAACTCGGCTGCTGTTGGCAGTCCAGGCAACACAGTGACCAACAGCTGCTCTGATTTCACCCCTGTCGCCTGAAGAACAGGAAACAGAGCATTAGTGATACAAACAACCATTAAACAGGATTAGAGGATTACAAGGATCAAAGACTCAGGTTTAAAAAAAAAAAGACAATGCCTTTACCTCTAATGCTCTTTTGAGATTTACTGTATTTTTTTTTCTCACTCATTTTATGATTTTGATTAAATTAGTATTATTATTCAGATATTAATACTGTTATTCAGCAAGGATGCATTAAATTGATGATAAGTGATAGTAAATATAATGTTACAAAAGATCTCAAATAAATTCTGTTCTTGTGAGCCTTTTATTCATCAAAGAATCCTGAAAAAAAAAAATCACAGATTTGACAAAATATTAATCAGAGAACAATTTAACTACATTAAATGAGATGTGTTTCAAATCAGCATTTTAGAATGATTTCTGAAAGATCGTGTGACTCTACAAAAAATTATTTGCATCACAGGAATAAATGTGCATTCTATTAAAATATAAAACAGCTATTTTAATTGTAATAATTCACAATTTTGTATGGCATTTTCTAATAAATGCAGAAAAAGAGACTTCTTTACTTCACTTTACTAATTTTGAACCATTAAAATTTAAATTAATCTCTGATTTAAAAAAAAAAAAAAAAAAATTCAATGTGACCCTGGAGCACAAAACCAGTCTTAAGTCGCACGAGTATATTTGTAGCAATAGCCAAAAATACATTGCATGGGTCAAAATTATAGATTTTTCTTTTATGCCAAAAATCATTAGGATATTAAGTAAAGATCATGTTCCATGAAGATATTTTGTCAATTTCCTACCGTAAATATATCAAAACGTAATTTTTGATTAGTAATATGCATTGCTAAGGACTTCATTTGGACAACTTTAAAGGCGATTTTCTCAGTATTTTGATTTTTTTGCACATCAGATTTCAGATTTTCAAATAGTTGTATCTCAGTCAAATATTGTCATATACATCCATACATCAATGGAAAGCTTATTTATTCTGCTTTCAGATGATGCATAAATCTCAATAAAAAAAAAATGGACCCTTATGACTGGTTTTGTGGTCCAGGGTCACAAATAAATATTAAAACAGTACAATAAAATAATATATATTGTTTACTGTCATGAATACACATGATTACACGGTCCATTACAGCTGCAATTCATTTAAAGTTTCAGTTTAAAAATTAACATTTCGGCATCATTTACTCCCTCACGTCTTCTAGACGGATTGAACCAGATTTGACATCATGACACACATCATTGGTTCCCACTCTTGCAACAAATCGATTTTTCTGTATTTCCCCTTTTGTGTTCCACAGTTCCAAAATGGTTTGAAATGAAATGAGGGTGAGTAAATAAAGACAGTATTTGTATGTTTGTGTGAACTATGCCTTTCAGACTGAATACAAATATATAAAATTCTCCTTGGTTTATGTTACAAGGTCACAACGTCCACCTCGTTCCTGTCCATATGCCCAGCGCAAAACTCATTACACACATTACCACTAACCAACTAGAGCAGAACACGCATATGGCTCAAACGAGAACCGTTATTCTCAAGTGTCATATTCCATAAACATCCATAAAGAAAGTCCCCATGTTCAGTTATAACGGCCTCTTGAAAATGCCATGGGGGAAGTGCAAGAGAACACTGATAATTATTTTGGTCTGTCGTGCCATATGTTTGAATATTCGTGAAGCTTTTCCTGTTACAATGGTGCTTTCCTTCCATCTGTGAAGGCGAATCTGGAAGCCAATTTTAAAACAAGTGTGTCAACTTGAGTTCGTCAAGCAAAGTTGGAACGTGAAAATCCAACAAAGCTCCTGACTACACTTGTGTTTGTTTTGTTTTTTAATACGCTGAACATATAAATGCCCTCTCGACAGGTTTACTTGAGTAGATCTTTAAATGGAGATTCTCTGAAAGGTTTTTGTTTTAATGCCATTAAAATTTCTATGACCACAAAACTGAATTCATTTGTCAAATAATGCTCAAAACACATCCTGAAATGTCAAAAGCCATCACAGTTTTGAGCAACTCGTCCATTAGTGGTTTATTGTCATCCTGTGTTTGATATCTATACAGGAAATTCATAGAAGACCTTGATCATTGTTTGATAAAATCATTTGCAATTTGTCTTTGTTCCTGATAGAAATGAGTCATCTTATATTCTTTATCCTAGAGCCATGTCCGATCAGATGATGAATATTCTTGCACACACTCATTTAAACCTTGTGCACAGAGCACTGACAGACATTAGAGAAAGTTTAAAGGGGTCATATGATGCTGCTAAAAAGAACAGTATTTGGTGTATTTGGTGTAATGAAATGTGTTTATGTGGTTTAAGGTTAAAAAAACACATTATTTTCCACATACTGTACATTATTGTTTCTCCTCTATGCCCCGCCTTTCTGAAACACGTCGATTTTTATAAAGTTCATCGGTCTGAAAAAGCGAGGTGTGCTGTGATTGGCCAGCTAACCAGTGTGTTGTGATTGGCCGAATACCTCAAGCGTGTGACGGAAATGTTACGCCCCTCACCATATTGTGATGATGCCCTGTCAGGCCGGGGCGATGATTCAAAAACATGAAAACCCATTATAAACGAGGCATTCGTTGCATCCACTGGGGACATACAGTATTTATGGATTTTAATTACTTATACTGTCTTTTTACGTGTTGCGTTGCATCGCGCCGCGTAGACATAAAACCATGTCTGCATTTGTGATCGGAGAAATGACAAACAACAAGCCCTACTCTACACTGCCCAAAAAAACTCGCTTTAAATATATACAATATAAAAACTCTTTAAATATAAAAAAGGTACTTACAGTCTTTGAGTCAGAACAGCCGGCATTGTAGTCTACTCTACCAGCATCAGGAAACAGTCCTCCATAAAATGTGCTGCACACATCTGAATATTTGGGTTGAAGTGTTCTGTAACAGTGTTGTAAATACAACTTAACCACTGATTTCTAGTCGTGTCCATTTTTGGAAGGCCAAACAAAGTAGTTTCGCTTTCACAACGAAACACAGCATCACACAAGGCGGCCTACAGTGAGCAGAGGCCGGGGGCTAGCATGAGGCGGGAGGCTTAGAGTGAGCAGAGGCGGGTGGGCTTGAGAACGGCGCGGTCGGCGATTTCGACGAAGGAGCATCCGGAAGGACATGTGACGACTCCGGGCTGGACTCCGCATCGTCCACGATGAAAGCCGATCCGGCGATCGACAGCGCAAAGTTGTAGTATTTCCTCAG
>NW_015505230.1:431280-435657 GCF_001515645.1 Sinocyclocheilus grahami
GCGGCCTACAGTGAGCAGAGGCCGGGGGCTAGCATGAGGCGGGAGGCTTAGAGTGAGCAGAGGCGGGGGGGCTTGAGAACGGCGCGGTCGGCGATTTCGACGAAGGAGCATCCGGAAGGACATGTGACGACTCCGGGCTGGACTCCGCATCGTCCACGATGAAAGCCGATCCGGCGATCGACAGCGCAAAGTTGTAGTATTTCCTCAGCAACCAGCACGGATCAGCTCCATGCATGACGAAGCAGATATCGTCCTCTTTTGGAAGACCAAACAAAGTAGTTTCACTTTCACAACGAAGCACACAGCGTCTTTACGACATTGCGGCGGAAACAACAAAACTACAGCGAGAATAAAAGTTACGCCTTCTTTCTTTGCGTGAACATTTGGGCGGCGTTATGCAAATCTTCCCACATAGCGACGTAGACATGTGGGGGCATTAGAACGAGCTGTCTTAGGTAGGTGTGGCTGACTCCTAACTTTTATGAAGAGTATCTCTTTGGATTTGAGACTTTAGTCTTTGCAACTTTACAGATCTTATGAATTGTAAGCTCTTCTTATGCACCAAGAGCTTGTAACACTCCAAAGAGAAAGGAAAAATTGGAATCGCACCATATGACCCCTTTAAGTGAAAAGAGAAAAATCTATTTATTTCTTCTTGTGTACCCGAGTCAATGTGAATAAACAGGCTGTAGTTACATCCTTCAAGGAAAAGAAAGACTTTAATATGTATATCTGCTTAAACCTTATGTTAGCATTACACTATATACAGTAGATGATCTCAAAGCAAACAGACATGATTGCCTCCTCATGCTTTATTATATTGTATATGCAGTGAAGCATTATATATTGAACTCTGTAATGCCACTGAATAGAGGGCCAGATTTTCAGCTGTGTGAAAAGTGAATGTTTTTTGTCAAATGGTAAATGGTCTGAACTCACCTGCACCATAGAGGTTTTAATGACTCGACTCGCATCAAGCCTCCATTCAGTCACATCAGGGTTGTGATCATCCAGATTAGACGAAAAGGCAAGAAGATGAGATCTGAAGTATTCTGTAATTACAAAAACAAAACAAAAAAAACTTACAATTATTAATTAGTTTTTGACTTCTGCCCTACAGTACACCTTTGCTGCTGCATTTGTTTTCAATGTGTATTTACTGTATGATATGGTATTTAAAATGTGATATGAATGAGGTTTAATTTTGACTCTTGACATTCCTGAGGATATCCAAAAAAAATCATTACAAATATTCATTTTCATTAATTGAAAAACATTAGCAATTGCAAATAGAGGTTAGGTGTCTACGCATAATTTACATTAATGAGAAAAACAAGAGAGCTTGGTGATGTCAGATAAAAACAGTTGTTGTTGTTATTGGAAAAAATATGTTTCCTTGCATTATATATACTTACAAAAGTGTGGAGTCTTTTTTTTTCTTTTTGAAAGGAAATGTAAACTTATATTCGGCAAGAGTGTTATATATATATATATATATATATATATATATATATATATGAAGCAGCACAACTGTTTAACTGTTTGTCAACATTAATAATAATTAGAAATGTTTCTTGAACAGCAAATCAGCATATAAGAATGTGACACTGAAGACTTAATGATGCTGAAAATTCAGCTTTGCATCACAGGAATAAATCACACTTTACAAAATATTCTAATACAAATAATTATTTGAAACTGTAATGATATTTTGCAATATTATTGTTTTTATTGTATTTTTGGTGAGCATAAGACTCAGCCTTGGTGATCATAATTGACTTCCTTCAAATACATAAAACAATTTATAATAACGTAACATTATTTTTGTTTTTTTTACCATTTTTACTATACCTTGTATGCTTAACTACAATAGTTAAAGTGTTGATATTTTCAAAAAGTATCACTAATATACAATGAGCAAAGAATAAAACACATTTTGAGAAACCTCATTGCTAATATATGAAGCTATATTCAGTACCTAGCAGTCTGTTTACTTGTTGTATGTAAAACTCACCGTGGACAGCGATGGTTTTCCTGTCTTGCAGGATGGTATTCCCAGCGGACACCTGTACAGTGACAACACTGATTCCCTCTCGAGAGAACGTGAACGCCACACTCCCCTCCAGCGTGATCACGGGCTGTGAATACAGTGTAAGAGAGATTCTCTAGAGTACGCCCTGTCAGCGTAGTTGCAGTGAAGATGCCAACTTTATTTACATGGCACTCTGTGAGGCAAACACACACACAGACTCAGTCATGCACGGGTGTCTAGTGAGTCACACATGGAGACTTTACCTCTGAATTGTTCCCAAACCACCAGATATAGGTGACCGTTCCTACTTGGCTTGGCGAGAGAACCACCGTCAGATTGACTTCTTTATTTTTCACAGCGACAAAAGGGGCAGAGAGATGAATAGACTCCAGTTGGCCTGCTCCGATAGAGAATTAAAATAGAAAGGTTAGTTGGTCACAATTAAACCTGTCATGTTAAAGACAGCTGCGAGAACCAATGAAGTTTGTTTCATTTTAGTGATAAAACTTATGAAAAATGCATTTGGAAGTTTTTTTTTTGTTTGTTTGTTTTTTGCAGCGTTTTAAAGAATATATTTATTTTAGTATAACTTGACTGCTAATATTTCTGGTAACATTAAATTGTTGACAACATCATCTACTAAATGGAATTTTTTTTTAAATGTATTTTTTCTTGGAAAAAACATTTATTTAGCAAAAACATTAAATAGATCGAAAATGATAAAATTTTGAGCATGTTTTCAACACTGAATGAATTAATTAATCAATTAATCAATTAACCAGTCAATCAATCAAACCAACCCCAAACTTTTGATGTTTCTCGAGCTCAAAATCAACATTACAATGATTTCTGAAGGATCATGTGACACTTGAAAATTCAGCTTTGCCACCACAGGAATAAATTATATGTTAAAATACATTAAAATAGAAGCAGTTATTTTAATTTGTAATACTATTTTACAATATTACTGTTTTTACTGTATTTTTGCTCAAATAAATGCAGCCTTGGCTTTCAAAAAAGTAAATAAATATTCCAACTCTTTTAAATCTTCTAAAAATCTTACCAATCCCAAAGCAAATTGGGGTGGAATGTGGTTATTATTTACTATAAAAAGAATATGCCTTAAAGTTACAGCCCAAACTAAACGTCCTCCTAATGATCCCACCATATATTCATTCATTCACAAATACTTCTCCTAGCAACACAGAGCCATCTGCGTGTGAATTTCAACTCATGCTCCAGAGGCCCTATTTGCTTTGCCTGGCATGACAGGATTGACAGATTGGAAGCGTTCAGTCTCCCTGATCAATATGTCACTGCGGAGGCATCTGTCTGCCTGAATGTAGCAGGGGCTGGCAAGTTCACTGAGTAGGTGGACATGAGAAAAAGGGCGAACATTTGAATCAAAATGCTTAGTTAATCTCTGTTAGACGCTGATATTTGATGAGCTTCCTCTAGCATGAACACAGACTACATCTGTCACACTGTTTTGTTGTGGTGACCTGGACTGGTCACTTGAGGGCGCTCTTTTGTTTTATGTTGTTTGTGTTAAACTCCATTTCCCATAGTCCCCTGCTCACTAATCCTGGTCTGATCGGTAACACCTGTTCATCATTTACTCATTATCCCAGCTATATATATCATGCCTTCTCTGTCTGTCATTGGGATCTTGATTGTATTGTCTTCTCAGTTTGTGTTTTCTGTGGTCAGGTTTTGGATTACCTTTTGCAACGTTTTTGTTCTGTTTTGTTCTGTTGTTACTTTCAAATAAACTGCACTTGGAACTTACCTTGTTTTCTCCTGGCATTCCGTGACAGAATCAAGACGCCATTACCAGTTCCAGCAGTTTGTTTCTGTTACCTTTTTGTGGATCATGGACGTTCGGATTGTTCCTCCTCCTTCGAAGGAGCGCAGGGCTCGGATCCGGATGTTGGTGGATCTTCGCCAACAGGGGATGGAGATTGGAGATTTCGCTCAGTCCTTTTGGAACCTTGCGGTAGGGATGGGACTTCATGACTCAGACTTGAAGAAAATCTTTAATTATGGTTTTGACAATCCCGTGCCTCCTCGGGAGATGGATGGGTTTAAAATGCTTGACTTTTGGGGCCTCATTGATTATCTTGGTTACCGCAACTTGGTGATCTCATGTCTCCCAATCCAGAGCCCGCTCCAGTGCCGGAGTTCACAGATCCCAATCCAGAGCCCGCTCCAGTCCCGGAGTTCACAGATCCCAATCCAGAGCCCGCTCCAGTCCGGGAGTAACACCTGTTCATCGTTTACTCATTATCCCAGCTATATATATCGAGCCCAGTCCAGTCCCGGAGCTCACCGAGCCCAGTCCAGTC
>NW_015505230.1:437359-511024 GCF_001515645.1 Sinocyclocheilus grahami
CAGAGCCCGCTCCGTTCCGGGAGCCCACTCCAGAGCCCGCTCCGTTCCGGGAGCCCACTCCAGAGCCCGCTCCGTTCCGGGAGCCCACTCCAGAGCCCGCTCCGTTCCGGGAGCCCACAGAGTCCGCTGAGACTAAACTCTCTCTGCTCTTGTTTTCAGGTACTCCTGAGTTGCTGAGAGGGATTTCGGTCCCACCAATGTTGCCTGACAGGATTCTGGCTCCGTCCTGGTTGCCCCCCTGGGTTCTGGTTCTGGACCGAAATCCCTCTAAGCATTATCCCAGCTATATATATCATGCCTTCTCTATCTGTCATTGGCGTCTTGATTGTATTGTCTTCTCAGTTTGTGTTTTCTGTGGTCAGGTTTTGGATTACCTTTTGCAACGTTTTTGTTCTGTTGTTACTTTCAAATAAACTGCACTTGGAACTTACCTTGTTTTCTCCTGGCATTCCGTGACAACATCCACTAAAAAAAAGCTACAAAAACTCAGGCCATCTGCTTGTAGAATGTGTTAAAATAACGTCTTCCAACATTACTGAAACATAAGAGGATAGAGTTGTCTGCTCAAAAGTCTGTAAATTGTTGGCATAAAGTCTAATCCATATTTTGGCCAAGAACCACCAATGCAGACAGGAATAGGCCATTTGACCAACATGTGAAATGACCAACCACACTTTTTTTTTTTCTTTCTCTCTCTTCAAAACATTAAGGGGCAAGTGCATCTGAAATCAATGCTTTTTAATGACTTCTCAATCTGTAGAGGCAGCATGAAGGCAATTCAATAATTGGTATTAACTATACATTAAACAACAATATTAAACAAGCAACAAATGTGGTAACTTTTTTTTTTTTAATGCTACTCAATGTATGCTGCCCATTGTCATAAGAAGTCTCAGTAGTTCTAAGTACAACGTAACAAACATAACAGTTCTATGCTGTTAGTCACTTAAAGGAATCGTTCATTAGAGTCATTTGTTTGGAAATCAGTTGGGTTACACGGTTCACACTGTATGGTTTTAATTTACTTAAAATAATTGTTTCATAAGAGACATCCGTTTGGCAATCAGATTATACCAGTTGTGCTGTATTATGATTCACTAAAAATAACTGACTCATAAGATTCAATCATTAGGGAATCGGACTAATGTAGGCATGCTGTTTGTTTTCTGCCATAAAGAATCAAGAGAATTAGATTGAAATATTCCAAATAGTTGTGTAATAAGGCTCCAAAACTTGCTTGAATTATTATTTAATTATTTCTATTTTTTTATAAAATACTACCTTATACGTTATATATATAAGGTACCTTATACATATATGTATATATATATATATATATATATATATAGTCATATGAAGTCTCAGGAGTTTTATGAGCAACACAAGACTAAACTGTTTTGTGTTTGATTCACCTAAAATAATTGTTCAAAAGAGTCATTTGTTTGGAATTGATTGGACTGCACTGATTGTGCTGTATGGTTTTAATTGACTAAAAATAACTGATTCATAATTGTAAAAATTGCATTAAGTAAAGTTTATCAGACCTGGATGATATTTTGTCTCCTGAGGACCTTCATCATACACTGAAGTTACTGTCGGCAATAACTAAGAGGGATGATTCCAATCTCGTGAACCAGTTAGAGGCTATAAGCTTGAAATCTAGATTGCTTAATGTGGAGTGCAATACGACCAAGGCCAAATTAGATTTTTCTGGTCAATAAAGCATAAATGAGTTCAGAGTGCTCAGACCCAGTGGGTCTTTAAAATACATTAAGGATATTAAATCAGAATACGATATGGCTGTCTGTATTGTGCATATTGTTACTCGCCCTCCCACGTCTTGGCTTACACGTAATGTGTAGGAAGAGGAGCACCGTTTCAGAGCCCAGACTGTTCTCCGCCGTGGCTGACACTCGGTAGATTCCCACGTTCTTGTAGATGTGTTTAATGCCATCCTCGATAGAGCTCACGTTGGAGTAGGTGAAAGCATTTCCGTCGCCGAAATCCACCATTATGCTGGTTTTCGATCCATCACCCTGGGAAAAAAGGGTAACAACATCATTGAGTCTAGCTAAAAAACACAACCAGGCTGCTGAACAAATGTTCTTTCTGTAACTTTCTGTAATATCTGAGAATTTTTCCCTTTTTTAGGCAGAAAGCAAAACTGTTCCTGACTACAATACTGGCAAAGCTCTGTGTACGATTCATTCAGCTGTCAGTTCATCTGCTTTGGAAGACATCTTGTCTGTCCCAGAGCGCTTGATCTACCATGGGAAAACATTGCTCTTGTGCAGGCAAGATGGTCTGTCATGATTTCTCAAGACCTCAAGCTTACAATGCCCAGTTTATGGTGGATGAGGGTTATCTCTGTTCTTTGGGGGTTAGCAGTAGATGGTTACACTTTAGTTTAGGGACCGATTTTCACTAATAACTATGACTTTATCCCTCAATAAACTTGTAATTTGCTGGTTTTCAATAATTAACAATGTAGTTGTTAAATTTAGGTATGGGGTAAGCTTAAGAAAATGGCATTAATATGTACTTTGTAAGTATTAATAAACAGCCAATATACTAGTAATATGCATGCTAATAAGCAACTAGTAGAATTGGTCCCTAAACTAAAGTGTTACCATAGTAATATGCATATTACAAATGTAATTATATAATTTATTACGATTATAATATCCAGTGATGGATTTGTCAGAGGAATTAAAACCACTCTTTAGTTTGTGAGTCTTTCTGAACATAGGAATTTTCATAGGAATTCACACTGATAAAAATTACTAGTTATCATTAGCACTCAGTGGGAAAGATGTGTTTTCTTGCAGTTGTTTTATCTGCTCAGACTGCAAACTCAAATTTCCCAAAATATCATGTATGTCAATGTATGTTTGTCACTGAAAGCAGTGCAGGAAACACTGGATCTTTCTATACCTCCTCCAGGAAGACGAGGAAGGTGACGTTGCTGGCAAGAGTCGCCGTTAGCTTCCCTTCGCTGGTCACTAAGTGGAGGCCGCGAGGGGCCTGGCTAGGGCATAGCTGCCTACGAGCCGTGTACTGCTCCATCACCCCTCCAGTGCAGTTATTAGACACCACCTTTCTGTACCTGCACACACACACACACACACACACACATACGCATGACATTCATTCAAATGACACACATTTATAAACCTATTCTGAACCTACAATACAAAATGACCAGTTGGCAACACTGAAATTCATTAGTCTGCTTAGCTGTAACAGGGAAAAGACACACAACATTTGAAATGAGTCCTGCATTAAAATCATTTGAGAATACAGATGGCGAACATGTTTAATTGAAAATCTTACGAACAAACACATACACGTTGACTTAGCTATCTAAATGAGAACATTGGATAATCACTTTTAATAGACAGATGCATGCGTCACATGAGACCTCACCCAGTGCTGTTGAGGAACGTGTGTTCTGTAGTACAGGTCCGAGACATGGAGGAGGAGAGGAACCAGAATGCCGGAGTACATTTCCCATTAGCTCTTCTCTCGAAGCCATAATCACTGTGAAAAAAACCATAAACGCCCATGAGGTCTCTACTTCTTGACTTTCGTGTTTAGCCAGTTTAACACAGTTGTCAACCCAGATCTCACAGCGCTGAGCCAGAATCCCATTGGTCTGAAAAAGGCATTTCTTTTATTTTAACATTTGTCTTTCATAACTCAGTCAACTCCCTGCTATACCATTAAATAATAATAATAATAAATAAATAAAAAGATTTGTTTAATTTGTAAATAAATATTAAATACATTTTATAAGAGAATACAATTTAAGTTTTCCTGCTTCAAAATGTAGTCTAATTCAGTGTGTTACTTTGACATTTCTTTGAAATTATTTGTGAAATTTACTAGCAATTTCTGAGTGAAAATTGTGTAAGTAAATCCCACACCAATTTAAAAAAAATTTTTCAGTGTATTTTTGGTAAAGTAAACACTGATATTTGCCAACTGTAAAATACTTGCATTGAGAAAGACTTAAAAAATCATAATATTAAAGTTAGAATGCCAATCTTCACATTCATTAACATGAATAATCCTCACTTTTATATGGAAATAATTATATTAGCTGTCAGGAATAATAGGTATTTAAAGCAAAAGTCTAAGTGTCACCCACATTATACTTAATGAAATGGACTAAATCTTTTTCAGTATACTGGCAAGTCAAGAAAAGTCTTTATGCTCATTACATGCTTTAAAGATTTAGTATTTCTTTGCAGTCATATCATTTTTAATTTCTAACAATTTATAAAAAATTGCATAGTATCCAGCAGTGCTAGCATCTCGCTTTCATGTTAACATTTAACAAATAACTAACCCAGAGAGAGAGAGAGAGAGAGAGAGAGAGAGAGAGAGAAAGAGAGAGAGAGATATCTTTGTATTCAAATGCATGAAAATCTTTGTCAGCATAAAAATACTTCCAAAAATAATTTTGACATCTACATTTTTTATTTATTCATTTATTTTTAGACCTAACCATTAGACAATACAAGCCAAAGTTGTTTGTCAAGGCAACTCAACACCCCAATCAAGAAAACAAATGACACTAATTACCATGACATGCTACACAGATGTAGGCAGCTTGTGTTGGTTAACACACAGCGTTTCACTCCCTGATTAAAACCACTTAAACTCTGCAGACCCGGATATGGGTCCAAAATCCCGTTAAAAATGGTTATGCTTCATTTACATAGCCTTCCTTATATGGTATCAGCCCATATATGGGTTCATTTGAAAGCTTGGAGTGTCTTATTTGTTGTTAATGCTCCAACTTTCACACTTTGTTCCATACGGCCTCAAGGGGCCTGCACGTTTGGGACTTTCCAGAACAGTGACATTAATAACTTTGATAATTCAGGGAAAAATAAGGAGAAAGGCCACATTTACATGACAAGAAAAGAGTGTTAGGAATACAAATGGAGGGTTTAAGCCACAAAGCGTGGGGCATGAAATACTACAGAAGAGAGGGTAGTGACAGACGGAGAGAACAGTACTATTGAGTAGCTGTGATTTTCAAGAAGTAACACATGTCTATTTCCATATAGTCTTCACTCAGCTTGACTAGTTTACACTTAGCAAAGATCTTTAAGAAAATTACTGCAACTCTTCTGAAAAATAATCTGGTGAGGACTAGCCCCAACTTAATTCACAAGCCCTTCAACCCTTTTAGCATGTGTCTTGCAGACAGGACATTGGCTGCAACACTACCTAGAAAAAAATGTCATTGCTCAAAAGTTGCTCTTTTAGAGAGCTCTTCTAGAGAGACTTAATGGAGTTCTCAGTCATGTTTCATTTAAGTGTGAACTTTGTTTCAGATATTTCTTCTATAATTTCTAAAGAGACAACTGTTGACATGCATACAATTCAAAAGTTTGGGGTCATTTTTAAAAAAAAAAATTTGAATGAAGTTTATTTTGTTCACCAAGGCTGCATTTATCTGATAAAAAACTAATATTATTAAATTTTAAAATTACTGATATCTATTTGAACATTTTTTTTTAATGTAATTTATTCCAGTCATTACTCCAGGCTTCAATGTTACATGATTCTTCAGAAATCATTCTAATTTGCTGTTCTGGTGTTTACAAAGCATTTCTTCATATTATTAATGTTGAAAACAGCTTAATTTGTGTAGAAGCTGCTTTATTATTTTTTTTTTTTTTGGAATTCTTTAACCTGTTAACCCGCACCTGGACGCTGGCACACTGAACACTCTGTTTGCATGTGTCAGTGTTTATGAATAGATTAAATGAAACAGGACAAAATTAATCTTGACAAACTATATATCATTCTAAATGCCTAATCCTCAAGCATCGATTGAATAGAAAGATCAAAAGAACAGCATTTATTTTAAATTAAATTATAACATTATAAATGTATTTACTGTCACTTTTGATCAATTAAATGCATTATTGCTGAATTGTTTGGGGTCATTTTTAAAAAAAAAATTTTGAATGAAGTTTATTTTGTTCACCAAGGCTGCATTTATCTGATAAAAAACTAATATTATTAAATTTTAAAATAACTGATATCTATTTGAACATTTTTTTTTAATGTAATTTATTCCAGTCATTACTCCAGGCTTCAATGTTACATGATTCTTCAGAAATCATTCTAATTTGCTGTTCTGGTGTTTACAAAGCATTTCTTCATATTATTAATGTTGAAAACAGCTTAATTTGTGTAGAAGCTGCTTTATTATTATTTTTTTTTTTTGGAATTCTTTAACCTGTTAACCCGCACCTGGACGCTGGCACACTGAACACTCTGTTTGCATGTGTCAGTGTTTATGAATAGATTAAATGAAACAGGACAAAATTAATCTTGACAAACTATATATCATTCTAAATGCCTAATCCTCAAGCATCGATTGAATAGAAAGATCAAAAGAACAGCATTTATTTTAAATTAAATTATAACATTATAAATGTATTTACTGTCACTTTTGATCAATTAAATGCATTATTGCTGAATTAAAGGGTTAGTTCACCCAAAAAGGAAAATTAGTCCATAAATTACTCACCTTCAAGTCATTCTAGGTGTATATGACTTTCTTCTTTCAGGCAAATCCAGTTGGAGTTATATTAAAAATTGTCTTTGATCTTTCAAGCTGTTTAATGGCAGTCAGCAGGTGTTGCAATTCATCAGTCCAAAAGAAGTTAAATAAAAAGTGCCCATGCATAAAAAAAAAGTCTCTCACACAGCTCCGGGGGGTGAACAAAGGCCTCCTGTAGCGAATCGATGCATTTTTGTACGAAAAATATCCATATTCAAAATGTAATAATCACTTTAATCTAGTTTGCGCCAACAGTTGTACACAGAAGCAGCTCCGGGAGGATGATGTAAGATGTCGGCATTGCGCATGCGCCGGTGAGTCTCGTGAAAACCAACGTTTGTTTACAGGAGAAAAGGAAGCAAAGTTTCCTTACTTTAGCTTACTTTTTACTTACTAAATTGATTATTATGTTTTAAATAGGGTTATTTTTCTTACAAAAACGCATCAATTCGCTACAGAAGGCCTTTGTTCACCCCCCGGAGCTGTGTGAGACACTTTTTTATTAAGGATGGGCGCTTTTTATTTAACTTCTTTTGGAGTCATGAACTGCAACACCCGCTGAGTGCCATTAAACAGCTTGAAAGATCAAAGACCATTTTTAATATAACTCTGACTGGATTCGTCTGAAAGAAGAAAGTCATACACCTAGGATGACTTGAGGGTGAGTAATTTATGGGCTGATTTTCATTTTTGGGTGAACTAAGCTTTTAAAATGTGTTCTTAAAATAAAATGAAATAAAATTACACCAAACATTTGAGTGATATGTATATATATATATATATATATATCAGATAATTAAAAAAATGAATACAATTAAAAATCAACTATTTTGCTGTGGTTTTTCATACTGGCATATCACTTTGTTAGTGCAGTCTGTAGTTATCAAAGTTTTAGAATAGAGCTTGAATCTTAGAAGAAAAATGTTTGTTTGCTTACCACTCAAAGTCCGACTCAGTGCAGTCACATGGCTCGGAAATCGTTGTGACAGAGTAGATTTTACCCATAACACACCTTGCTATAGGCCTCAGCTTTTGGTAAACTCTTTTGACTCCCATGAGGCAGCGTTCACCCTGTAAGGAGGATTTCAACATATACATATACACACACACACACACACACAAAATATTTTCTACATAAAGTTGGCATATGGTGTTCTCATTCAGGTTTATTTGAGTTCTCACATGAATTCATTACAACAAAGCATGTGCACATCACAATGAATTTATAAAAAGAAAAAAAAAATAAGAGACTGGAAAGAAGACGAGAGAAAACAAAGACAAAAAAAAATTTATAATAATTCCACTCAATGTACTTGGTTGTTCCATATTTAATATCTCACATCCGAACTCTGTGGGGTTCATTTTATCAAAGATTTCAGGGTTCCAGCCTTCTCACTCACATTTCATATATCTTGCAATAAAAATTTTTGCCTAGTCTTTTGTTAACATGCTTCCTTCAAATTAGTGCTCCAAATACTGCGATTTTATTTTAGTTTTGTGCTATTATCCTCCTGTGAGAGGACACTTGACTTCTGGCATATATTATTTAAATAGCCTGTTCAAATAGCCTCGGCAGCAGACCCTGAAAAAGCACGTCAGGGCCGGTTAGAAAGGAATCTCATAAGTTTCAAACAACAGGAAGCCAATGTGGCACACTCTTTAGTGCAATCTAAAGTGTCAGGCCTCACTGGAGGGTTTATTATGCTGGAAAGACCAGACAAAGCAGAAAGGTATCTGATCAAGACTGGGCTCTCTTAATTTTAAGGCTTGAGATGCAGTATAGAAGTTGAGTTAAGGACATTAATGAATGCACAATGGCGCCGACGCTTATGGCTGCCTCCGTGGCGTGCTCTGCAGTTGTTTTTATGTTTTTGTTAGTTTGTCCTGTCTTTAGTTATATCCCTGAAATCAGTTTCACCAGAGACGAATTGCTGGACATTCGGAAGTACACACCACCCGATATTTCACCGGATTTCTACTATTCGGATGTTTTGCTGGACATTGTTGTCGGGAGAGCTGTGGCGCTGATCAAGCGCTTCAGGACGCGCAGACGGGGGAAGCCATTAAGATTCGTTTACAGAGGATTGTCAAAAACGGAGCCCGAGTGAACTTGGAGCAATCCTTTTTTTTGTTTTCTTTTCCAGAAAATACTACCCTTGTACCTTTAATCAAAGCTTAAAAGTTGTTTGTTGTTGGCGACAGTGACACACATTACAGTTTGCAAACTTGAGATTTCAGATTATATAAATTCAATATGAAAACTTTTTTGATCTTTCCATTAGGTCATATTGTTTTTTTGTTTTTTCTTTTAAACAAGTCTGACATTAGGTTTATGCTTTTGTCAAAATGCATTACTTAATTCATGGTATATTAAAAACTGAACGGACATAACAATTACAAAAACACACAACAAAGTTACTAAAACTTTATTTAAAACAGAAAATATAAAAGCAAAAACTAATTCAAAATATTAATAAAAAAAAACAGGATCTCAGTGATGCTAAAATACCTGATTCTATGAAAACATGTCTAATTTAATGGAATATAATACTATTAAAAATAATGAAATAAAAGAAAATATTGGAAAGTTTGTGAAAATTTTATGTTTTTTATGTTTGTTACATCATATAAAGCATTCATTATTTATTTATTTATTTATTTTGAACAATTACACATTTTCTTTCTTCTTTAAAGAGATCAACATACAACACTGTGTGAAACAAGTATTTAGGCAAATATTCAGATACATGTTATAATAATACAATGATTTCTCACCTGGTCATGTAAATCCCACGGCACATAGTCAGACTCGACGCATCTTCTGTTAAAGATAGACCTGAAGTCTATCTTTACCAGCTGCCATTCTGAGCGGTGACTGACATGACCGAAGATCCTGCAAACAAAGGCACAACATCAGCCACTGTATGTCTGGCGAGCAGTGGCATATCCAGAGCGCGGTGACTCTAATGATTAGAAAGATGTAGAGTGGACAGGGAAAGGAAATGCTTAGCAATGTTATCCAAGTCAAACCCCATCAGTGGAAACCTGCGTCAAACTGTCAACAAAAGTCTGAAACTCACATTGAGAAAGTCTGACACTCAAGAACAGTGTGACACTTTTAGGGCCTGTCAGAAAGATGGCAGAAAATATCTAGGAATATCCTACAAAGGAAAACTTCATGAAATACTTCTCAAAATAATTTTAGGCTGTGCTGAATTCAGGATGATGTAAAATCAGAACTGGCTTGATGGTTTTATTGATTCCTCTTTTTAAATAGGTGATTCATTACTGGAAGGTCTAAAAATAAATCACTTGGTTTATCATTAATTGCTTTATTTTTATCACCAAGCATCATCAAGCAAAGCACTGAGCATTTTATACTCACTTTTTTTTTTTTTTTTTTTTTTTTTTTACAAATAACCATTTATTCTTATAAAAGTAAAACATGTAATTGTCACAGAGCTTAAAATAAGATATAGTCACACTGTGACAATTATGAAAAATAAAGTAGAGACTGAGATGTAAAGTCATAAGTACATGATGCAATTATGAGATACAAACTCAATTGTTTACAATAAAGTTATTTTAGTTATACAATATAATTTATTATAAAATTATAAATGAATGTGCTGCAGGAATCTCTAGTGAATGCTAGCCAGCAAGGCAGTAAGCTCATTGGCTGCATATGCAGCATGAACCAATCAGCTTGTGCCAAGTCGTTTAACTCTCTGAATATCATCAGTTATGTTAACACCCCTCTATATATAATTTTCTAGCTAGATTAAATGGTACTAATATTTTTATGTTAGTATGCATGTCTAAAAAGCTGTTCTGTCCTTTGAGGACATTCAGATTCTTAGGGTTTACAGTGTTCATAACATAAACCATATTTCAACAAGCACCATTTTCCCATTCCAGAACAATCAAAATGTATCACTACTGAATATTCATCATACTTACGTCATTATGAGCGTTTCCTCGCCTGGTTCGCCCAAGACGCCGTCCACGAACAGGGGTGATGAAGTGAAACTGTATTTGTTCCATACCCTCCCCTCATCAAAGCTCAACCTGCATAGAAACCAGCAGCACACACCTGAAACTATAATACAGTGTAGAAAAGATTGCATTTCCACACACAGCTGGCAAATAATTCAAACAAGACTTTCCGACACCTTTCCGACATTTAATCTAGATTACTAGACAAAAGTATTACACAGTCTACTGGGTTTAATGAGAACGTTCACACTCCCCGTGGTTGTGTGAGTCAGCTCGGTGCGATTGCATTGACTCATCTTTTTACGAACATACGCATGAAATATTAGTAATGATATTGGGGCAGCATTACCAGAGGTGCCTGATGGGAAGAGGGGTGTGTCTAATTGCCACTAAAGCCCCGCCTTGATCCAGATACAGCACACTGTACTCTTCGTCAAATATCTGGAACAGACAGACATAGTTTAACGTTTAAACATTCGGAAAATATGAGCATGGGTGTTTATGTCCAAGATGTCCAATATGAATAAATACACATATAAATAAGTAAACAAGTAATTCAATAAATGTATAAATTATGCGCTGTTCTGCTCATTTTGAAATTCCCATTATTAAAAGACTACAGAAAATATAAAACTTTATATAATATAAAAATAGTTTTTAGTTTATCACAATTTATTGAACATGGGTTTTTTTTGTCATTTTTGTCATGCCACCAGCATGATAACTTCTAAAATGAAAAACAAGGCAATTTAGAAATTTAGAAATATTGTACAATTTTTCATGCTTTTCTTTTAATTCAAATATGTTTTACATGTTTTCTTGGGAGTATTAATTTAATTGGTAATCAGTTTATAGGTATTTCCTGTGACCTTAATGTCATTTTTGACACCATTTTAGAGGGAAAACAACAGCAATGATATTAATGAAAATATCAATGAGATTTTATTATATTAGTTGGTTTGTCTCATTTTAAAGGGGTCATATGATGCGATTTCAAGTTTTTCTTTCTCTTTGGAGTGTTACAAGCTGATTGTGCATAGATAAGATCCCTGAAGTTGCAAAGACTGGTCTCAAAACCAAAGAGATTCTTTATCAAAGTTAAGACTCTGCCACACCCCCCTAAAACGGCTCGTTCTAACACGCCCCCACATATCTACCTCACTATGTGGAAATATTTGCATAATGCCGCCCAAATGTGCACGCAAAGAAAGAAGGCGTGGTTTCAGTAACCGCTATGAGCGTTTCCTCGCCTGGTCAAGGAGACGCTGTGTGTTTCTAGGCAAACGCAAAAGCACTTTATTTGACCTTCAGAAAGTAGATGCATTTAGGAATCTTTAAGATTGCTTACAACAGAACAGCAATGCATTTTATGGACGACCATTTCGTGAACCTAGGAGAGGAGGTAATTCTGACTTTGCTATCGAGACTCTGTTCCCCTTTCGGGCTCTGTCTTTACATTTATTTTGAAAGATGAAGCTCACGATTATGGTAAGGGGCGTTACATTTCCGACGAGTGCTTGCGGTGTTCGGCCAATCAGAATGCACTGGGTCAGCTGGCCAATCAGAGCAGACTGTGCTTGTTGGAAGGAGGGACTTTGTAGAAAACGAAGCGTTTGAGAGAGGCGGGGCATAGAGGACTTACAATAATGTACAGTATTTGAAGAATAATGTGTTTTTTGAACATTAAAGCATGTCAACATATTCTGTTACACCAAATACACAAAACAATTATATTTAAAAAAGCATCATATGACCCCTTTAAAGCATTCAATCCTGTTTGATAAAATGATAAAAACTGGAAATTGCAAATATAAAACTTCGAAAGAGTAAAGCTGCGCACCTAACTAGTCTTCTACCACGCTACAATCCATCACGCTCCCTAAGGTCACAAAATTCTGGACTTTTGGTAGTACCTAGGATAGCAAAGTCCACTAAAGGAGGTAGAGCTTTTTCGCATTTGGCTCCCAAACTCTGGAATAGCCTTCCTGATAACGTTCGGGGTTCAGACACACTCTTTCTGTTTAAATCTAGATTAAAGACACATCTCTTTGGCCAAGCATTCAAATAATGCATCTCATAATCTTGTACTGCAGTTATATCTAATAAAAATGCACATTATTAATTTCTTTAGTTTGGGTTAAACAAATCAATTTTGCTTGGTTGGAACAGCAGCTACGCTAACTATGTTTGTATTTGTTTCTCTGTTTTTTGTAACTAGGATTTACACAAGCTTCAGTCTGGATCCAGAACACCTGAGAAGAGATGATGCAACCCCTCAGAGGACCTCAGATGATGCCAACCCTGAAACAACTTACAGAACTACCACATTTTGCTATAAGTTTTATTGCATCATATAATAATTGCTGTTAATATTATTCATCGTCTGTTTTATTACGTCTTAAATTGATTTTTCCGTACTGCTGGTTCGTCTGGTCAGAGGAGAACTGGCCCCCCGACTGAGCCTGGTTTCTCCCAAGGTTTTTTCTCCATTCTGTCACCGATGGAGTTTTGGTTCCTTTCCGCTGTCGCCTCTGGCTTGCTTAGTTGGGGACACTTCATTTCCAGCGATATCGTTGACATGATTGAAAAGATACTATTTAAACTGAGCTGGATGTTGACATCACTGAATTCAATGATGAACTAACTGAAAAATGAGTGTTTACTATTGTCATTTTGCATTATTGACACTATTTTCCTAATTAATGCTGTTCAGTTGCTTTGACACAATCTGTATTGTTAAAAGCGTTATATAAATAAAGGTGACTTGACTTAAAGCTGAGACCCACTTGTCACCCAATGCAAAGGCTAAATTAAACCTTTGTATTTCCAAGTGTGATTCCATCCTGTAAATCTTCTTGCTGTTGTGTAATCAATTTACCATTATTTCTTAAAGTGCTTATTATTAAAATAAAATTAAACTACACTCTCAGAAAAAAGAAAAAAAAAGTTCAAAAACTATCGCTGGGGCAGTACCTTTTCAAAAGGGTACTAAATTGCACCATTTAGGTACTAAAACTTACAATTTAGGTACTAATAAGTACCTATAAGTTACTATTTTCCACTCTTTAGAGATACATATGGTGCAGAAATGTACCTTTTAAAAAGGTTCTGCCCCAGTGACAGCTTTTGTACCTTTTCTTCTGAGAGTACACGCAAGCATATAATAATAAAAAAATTACCCTTTCCAGTCACCATTACAGAACTGCTAGTAGTTGTAAACATGTATGAAACAAGAAATTGCCTTACAGAGGAAAATTCAGCCAGATGCTAGGTTGACCTACTGCAAAGTTGAACTGAAAATTGAGGCCCTCATTAGCAGTTATCATTTGTTTGCCCCAGAGCACTGATAACTGCACTGTATGTGCTGTGAATTCTTGCTCATATGAATTCCTGTTGAGTTTAGGCCTTGGGGGTTCAAGCATTTAGCATGTGCAAGTCTGTTAAAGTGGAGGAAAAACACCATCTGATTGGCTTAAGTACTTCATGGACAAATGATTACGAGGCTAGTGTTTATGTTAGCGGGATACTGTGCGGGGTCTGTTTTGTTTTCCTTTGGCTGTGAACACACTGGAAAAGTTGGATCAACCAAAAGCCACACTAGAGTCATTATAATTGAGAAATGTATCTGACCCCCAGTTGCTCTGATCAACATAAATCTATGATAAATAAGGACTGCGCAGTTCTGAAATAATCATTGTGGGTTTGTTGGTTTAGTGCCAACAAAAAAAAATTTATATTATGTTATTCTGCTCAGGGCATTGTTACATATGTTCCTGAGTTATTTTCATCCATAATGTCAGATTGGCTGAGTTATGACAATATTTCATATCCTTTACTCTTCTTGGGAAGGCTTTCAATTTGATTAGATGGAAGCTGGCAACCACAGGTCTGCTGTCCTTGAAATAATGCTATTTCTCAAATCCCAGTGATTGTAATTCTTACTGACAAGATATATGACATAAAACCCGTGCCCTACCCAGCATGCTTTAACTTTTTGCCACATCAATTTTCTCTTAATTATTTGAGCTCTCCATTTTTAATTAGACAGCTGGCCCCATAAATTTAAATTGCATCATCAAACATGCACCCACGGGCATCATATATGTCATTGAATTTAGTTTTCTCTGAAGGTGTCATTTGATTATCGGCTCTGAAACGCAGCACATGGATTAATCCGCTCAAAGATATGCATCAATGCTGAAATTACTGCCCACCCCCATCTGGCTGAACACCCCCCATGGTCAGAGTCACCTGCCGCCACGTGTTTCCAGCGTCGGATGTGATGAACATGCTAACATTGCTGCTCGTTAACTCTGCGCCAATTGAACCTAAGGAGAGAAGAGCAGAACAATTACAGTCATGCTTACTGAAGCAGATAGAGAGTTGATAACTAAAGCTATATGAATATGAAGATTGAGTGCATTGTGCCTTTTCTCGTCACAAAAGTCATTCATACTTCATTCCAAAAGCTGGCAAGTGCTTTATGGATTTTGTCCAAATTTGTATTTCTCGTTTACCCACAATGACTAGATTTCCTAATTTGTGATTACTAATGTTGACTAGATTAGTGCGAAGGTTAGAAAATGCATGTTTTTTGGACTGTAAAATACAAGGTCAGCACATTATTTGTGGGACAGAATAGAATATGATTGCGACACAAGATCATATGCTCTCTCTTTTGCTTTTTCACACAACACTGTAGTGTGTGCAGTATTCTGTGACAGACTAACTCTTATGTAAGAAAAAAAGTATTTCAATGAAAAACAATCTAATGATGATGATGGATGGATGGACAGAAAGATGGATGGATGGATGGATGGATGGATTGATGGATGGATGGACGGATAGATGGAAGGGTGGATGGACAGAAAGATGGATGGATGGATGGATGGATGGACAAAAATATCAATAGATAGATCAACGGATGGATGGATGGATGGATGGATGGACAAAAAGATGGATGGATAAATGGATGGATGGAAAGATAGAAGGATAGATCAATGGATGGATGGACGGACAGAAAGATAGATGGATGGGTGGGTGAGTGGGTGGGTGGATGGATTGATGGATAGAAAGATGAATCGATGGATAGACAGAAAAACAGATGATAGATAGATAGATAGATAGATAGATAGATAGATAGATAGATAGATAGATAGATAGATAGATAGATAGATAGATAGATAGATAGATAGATAGATAGATAGATGATAGATAGAAAGATATTTACACTAGAAAATACATCATATGTAATGAAATCAGCGTCTGACCCTGTGAGGTAACCAGGAGTTCTGGAAAACCTCTCTATCTAATAAGCTAAGCTACTCAGGAAAGTCTGTGCCATCCCCACAACCCTTCTACCATCAAATCAATCAACCTAACGTCAATTTAGAGCCTAATATCTAATAGTCGGTCTCCTCCTAGGAATACTTATCCAGATAGTTACAGTGCCAAGACATTTATATTTCATCTGCGTGCATCCAGAGGCAATATAGTCGGTGAACGTTGCAGAAGACACAAGCCTGAAGGAGTAAAATGAAAAAGTGACAAGCGCTTTCAATCTTAGAAAATAAACATTTGAAGTTTGAAGTGGTGGAAGAGTTAGTCGGTTGTGAAAACAGAAGATGATGGAGAGAGAATAATAAGAACACTCTAAAGACTCTCTGCCGCTAATCTCAAGAGTAGCACTTAGCATTTCCATTTGTTCATGCTAGCGCGACACTAATCTTGTTTATAGTCCATATCCAGATGCCTGCACTCCACAAGCGCAAAATGAACGTCTTCAACAATGAGAGTGTCATAAGCGCTCAAGATAAAAGGAATTTAAATATGTTTCACTTTGGAGTTCCAGGACAAAAAAAAATGAACTGATGTCAGGGATTTAAGGAAGAATATGGGAACAACACACTTTAAAAAGTATTTTCTTCTTCCAGTACCTGTCATGTAGACAGGTTTTTCTACCTGTCTGTAACCAAAACCAAAATACAAATAATCCTTGAGTATTCCGTTTTATTAATCTTTTTAAAAAAATTTTTTTTACAAGTGTCTTGTCAACTTTGAAATGTTTCTTTAAAGATTAAAGGAGGATCCAAAAATGGACTGATATATTTCAGGCACATTTTTTTATTAAGGCAGTTCCAAAATTAAGTAAAGTAAAGTAACCAGAGTTAATGAAACAACATAAAAGAAATATGTGTAAAGATAGATAGTATTAAGTATTAATAATACTATTAAATTTGACAAAATGTGTACACAAATAAAAGTGTTTGTTTTAAATTATACTGTATTTTATATTTTCAATATACAAAAGAAAATCAATAAAAGGTTGGGGTCAGTAAGATTTTTTGTATGAAATGAATACTTTTATTATTTACTTAAAAAAAAAATCTATCACAGTTTCCACTAAATAATATGCCAATAATAATGACAATTTAAAAAAAAATCGTATGCATCAAATCAGCCTATTAGATTTATAAGATTTATTTTAGATGTGTTTTTATTTATTTAGATTTAGAACGTAAGGTTCTTTTGAAATCTTATACTTTTATGTATGTATGTATGTATGTATTCATGAAATATTTCTAATAAATGCTGTTTATTAGAACAACAGCACAACTGTTCTCAACATTGATGATAAAAATAAAAATATTTCTTGAGGATCAAATCAGCATATCAGAATGATTTCTGAAGGATCAAGTGACACTGAAGACTGGAGTAATGATGCTGAAAATTACAGGAATAAATTATATTTAAAAATATATTAATATTCGTTTAATTTAATATATCACAATATCTATTTTTACTGTATTTTTAATTAAATGCATCAGCATAAGAGGCTTTAAAAAAAAAATTTTTTTTAAATCTTACCACCCCTAAAATTTTAAACAGTAAAGTACATTTACTCTTTACAAATAAGATCACTCTGCATTATATGTACAGAATTTTCTTCTTCTTCCCTGGTAGATTTCTCTCTAAATTATATCATCAGTCCTTTTACCCAAACTCACCTGATGCCACTATGATTCCAGGGACCGACTCTCTGCTGGCTATATTTCCAGATGTGTACGGGTTTGCAGACACTTGCAGGTGAAGATGCAGAGAACAGTACGGCTAGAAGCAACACAAACAATTATCTTGCTCAAGTGGGGTCTCAAAATCGGCACACCTCCCAGTGTGTGGCCTCCAGTAACCGTCATTGTGCTTGGGCTTAAATAAAATCCCGTTTTAAAAATCCCATAACAGCAAAGGCTCATTACTTTTTTTTCCCTCACAACATTAATTTTGATTGGAATAACCTTTAGTGACACAATTCTCATTATAAGTCTGGAAATGCCAATGGTAAGCACATGTTGCAAGGGTTGTTTAGGGGTTTATTAAAACTTTGACATTTTCTAACAAATAGCTCTGTAATGGATGGTGAAGGCAAGGCCAACAGTGGGACCATTAATTAGTTGAGTTTATCAAAGGGTAATTATTTTTGTTTGCATTTTGGGGGGGTGGGGGGACTAGGATTGTGGAGGCCATTCACCGGGGATGGATACTATCTCCACGGAATGAAATATATGTCTTGTCATTTGAAATGACAAGCAGCACTGATTATGTAGACCTATTCCAAACACCCGTGTCCACAGGAATGCACGTTCTGTTGGCATATTATCAACTTATTACTTTTATTATTATTATTATAATTATTATGATGATGATGCTGATTATTATTATTATTATGGAGCTATTGTGCAAAATTGTGCAAAATATCATCAAGTATGACCATATGTAACAGTGTTACTTCAACAACACATTTGAGAGTTTTTTTCTCAAATAAACTCTCAAAACAGAGCTTTCACACCTTTACTAGTTTAATTTCATGTCCATCATTGAACTTGCATCACAGGAACATTTCCAATGCGTCTCAAACTGTGTTATTGTAGCATTATTTATACATTATTATTATAGTATGCATTCATATTTTGAAATAGCTTTTTATATTTTTATTTTTCATTTACTCAGTAATTTTGTTATGTGCTTTTAAGATATTTCATTAGTTTTAGTTTTTTTTGTAGATATTTGTATTTAACTTCAATTAATGTTTTATGTCAGTCATTTTGTTCCTCTACTTTAATTTGACTTTAATTTCAGTTATTTTCCAAGCCATAAAAGCTTAATCTTTTAATTTTATTTCAATGAATGAAAATGATTTTACACTCTTTGTTCACATAACCAAAGGATTCATATTCTATCATGAATTTTCTAGATTGAAAGCCTGGGTTAGGGCTAAATCAAAGAGGCAACAAAACAAGCAGAATTTGAAAAGAAGCATAAAATAAATGATGAAGGTTTGAAAAAAAGAATTAATTAAAAAGAGTTTTAATGTGATCTTCTTATAACAAAATAATAAAAAAAGTTGAAATCTGTTTGTTTTATACAAATCAAACCCTGGGACATACAGTAAAGTAACTGTCGTTGAAGAAACACCCATCTTTGATTAATGCTTCAAAAGCTAAAATCTGACAAGTTAGTCATTGTGAAAGTACACTGACCTCATAAAGCTAATCTATGAATGTCAAATATTATACGGCTAGCTTTGGACGTGTCTGTCTCTTGTTGTTTTCCCACACATCTACTCACCAGCATGCAATGGATTCTATTTCCTCTGAGATCAGCTGAGGGAGCCTGCAGGAGCCTCCAGTCGCGGCCTTTGTTATAGGTTATGTATGTCTTCACCTCATTATTTAGCTTCTTATTGGCCAAGAACATGCCTTTTATTCCTGCCACCTAGGGAAAGGAACATAAACAACATAATGAGGAAGAGATAAATCACTAATAATTACATCTCCAAAGTTTCACCATTTCCTCCTACAGAAAAAAACAAAAACAAACAAAAGCCTGTGATGCATTTATTACTTTGTGTCACTGTGGCACAACCCAGCCAAGTGAACTTCTAAAAAGCTCCGTACATATTGCAGTTCCTGGTAAGATCTATTGGAGTGGAATGGGAGTATGTAAGGAAATGAGAAGGTAATCCATGTCCGTCTTGAACAGAAGTGACATCTCTTCAGGACCAGGAAGCACTAGAGAGGAGGAGAGGCAGCCCTGGATGGGCCTCGGAGGGCACTGACTATTATATAATTGATGAATATTTCAATCTAGCCGACGGCTGAGATTTTAGCATATGTTACATAGAGGTGGCGACCTCAATCAAGTCACTGGACTCTTCAGCCTATCCGAAGGCCGAATGTGATTTTATGGGGGTTGCTATCATCAACAGTTTAATTATTTGATCAGGAGATAGCTTGACACCTGCTGGCCTCTGATGCAATGCGTGGCTGCATGTGCTGTTCCATCCTGAGGTGTATGAATAGAGATCTGGGGTATTCTTCAAAGAGACGAGCCATCTACACCCAAACTCTAATCATTGGCTTCACTCCGGCGGTGCCTTTGTACACGAGCAGTGCTATCAGACCAATTTGTAGTATTATAAAAACTTGTGAAATAACAGCACTCCAAAGCCCTGCCTGCTCTGAAATTGTAAGGTATCTTGTAGCACACAGGTATTTGGAAAGACATTGATCAGAGTTAAATGCTGAAAAGGTCAACCAATTGTAGATCAGAAAAAGTAAACAGGTTTTGTTCAGACAAGGCTGCAAAATAGTTTTTAGATTTAAATTTTAAATCCATTTAGTTGTTTGTAGTCTTGAAAAAAAAAAAATGTTTTACCAAAATTGACCAAAAGTGACAGTAAAGTTATTTATTATGTTACAAAAGATTTCTGTTTCAAATAAAGCTGTTCATTGAACTTTCTATTCATCAAAGAATCCTGGGGGATTTTTTTCCCCCAAATAAATATTAAGCAGCAAAAACTTTTATTTATTTATTATTATTTTTTTTTTTAATATATATTTTTTTAACATTGATAATAATAATTAAAAAAAACATTATTAATAACTGAGCACCAATGATAATGAAAACTAACTTAGCATCAAATCGGCATATTAGAAGAATTTCTGAAGGATCATGTGAATAACTATACATATGTACATATACATATATACATATATATATATATATAACACATTAATTGAAATACTGAAGAAAGAGATTTTGCACTTTAATGTGATACAAAATCTGTTATCATATTTAACATTGTGTCCAAGCTTTCTCCCTATAGTGATAGATTTAGATGCACAGAGAATATTCTGCGTTCCTAACTGCTCCTTGTTTAGATAACCCACTGATAGTCCTGTAATGAATTCCTTAATTAATTAGCACTGCTATTAAATCAATTAACACTACACTCAATTAGCATTACTTAGTGCATTCAATATGATCATGCTTTTAATATCCAGAGAAATGGGAACATGAAACAGTGATATTGAATCAACACACATCTGTACAGTGTGGAAAATAAATGACACTGTTGTGTTTTACAGAGAGAGTTACCTCATATAGATCTATCATGACATTTCCCTCTGGTCCCATACTGCTCATGACGTTCTCCAAAGCCAGTGTGTAATAAATGCCTCCGGCCTCTGACACATACAGGTTGTAAGTGTCATTCTGGTTCCACTCTTGAACTGCCGCCACGACCCGATTCTCATCTGTACTGATCACATGCAGATCCTGGGGAAAAAGGAAAAGACATTTCATAAAACAGATCTCTGTGATTTATTTGACAAAAGAATATTCTGCCTCCGGCATTATCCAGATGTTGGTATAAACAAGTCAATAAAGAAGTCTATAAAACTGACAAGGAATGTTTTAGAATAGTGGGCTATAATTGATGCACTAAGTTGCCCAGCATAGTTACATGACTTCAGTTTTGTATAAGAAATCATTTGAAAATGATGCATATGAATGAATGGATGGATGAACACTTTTATCCAGCAAGGACATATTAAATTGATCAAAAGTGACACTAAAGGCATCAAGATAGAAAATGATTTCTAATTTAAATAAAAGCGTTTTTTTTTGTTTTTTTAACTTTATGTTCATTAAAGCATTCTGAAAATCCTGAAATAATTCCACAAAATATTAAGCATCCCAACTCTTTTTAACATAGATAAAAATAAGAAAAAAAATATTTAGTACATCAGCTAAATCACAGATCATGTGACACTGGAGACTTGAGTAATGATGATGAAAATTCAGCTTTATCATCACAGGAAAAAATACATTTTAAAATATATTCAGTTTTGATCAAATAAATGTGGCTTAGTCAGTACAAGAGATTATTTAAAAAACATTGCAACAATCTCACCATCATCAAACTTTTGAACTGTAGTGTGTGTGTGTGTATATATATATATATATATATATATATATAGCATTCATCCAGATGTGTCCTGAACAGCAATAAAGGACACTACTACAAGAGTTTAAACTTAAAGCTGGAACACACTACGCAACTTTTAACATCTGAACAGATTTCAAAACACAGCGTCCCACACTTGCTGACTTTGTAAATTAAAACAATATGTGTTTAAAAATATTAAACATGTTGGATATCCTCCGACTGGATGGATTCATAGTCTGAAGCTAAAAAAAAAAAAAATCAGAGACCGTGTCCATCATAGACTATGCGATTATTTTATGACATCTGTTAACTCAAATCTGCAGACTGGCTCTGACTTTCGGCATCTAGCTACAGTTTAGACTGTAAACTGGGGCAAAAATCTGGGCAAAAGTCATGTAGTGAATTCTAGCCTTACGTTTGTGTTTTTAAAATAAACTGGTTGGTTGTGTGTGCTTTTAAAGGAAAATATCTGTCCCATGAAATCATTTGGAAATGTGCATACGTATAACAGAATGTCATTAAAATGAAGGTACTTGACTTAAATAAAAAATAATAATAATGATAAAGTAAAGTTAATAAATAAAGTTTGCACTCAAATAAAAAATATATACATAATATACTTAAGTATTGTTGAATAATTGAATATATTGAACTATGGGAAATGCTTAATTATCAAGACCAGGATTTATAATATCAATGCCACATCATAAGAAAAATAATTATTGCTACAGCCATACTAGTCAAACGTTTCCCCTCTGTAAATGGCTCACCTGAACAAACACATACTCATCTTGGACCACCAAGGAGTTGGGGTCGATGTATCCAGGAAAAGGTTTGCCCTTGTTGGCATCTGTGCAGTTCTGAAGCTTGCATGTGATATAAAGAGCCTCTGTAACAACAGCAGGACAAACGGCAGACAAAGATGAAGGTATATTTGATTTTCAGAAAGACAGACTGACTGATAAAGAGATAATAGTAATATTGATATTGATAACTGTAAATATTAAATCAAATATTGATATCACTAGTTTAAGGGGTTCTTTTATAGTATTAATATATGTGGGCACAGTGAGGGCAGTTGTAACACAAAGTTGCAAATAAAAGTAAAATACTACTTTAGTATTTCTTAGGGGTGGAACGGTTTGCGGAAAAAAATAGAACCGTACAGTTCTCCACACACGGTTCGGCATGCGCTAGGACCACGGTTCAACTTAAATCTGACAACGCATCTGAAATATGGTTTGCTATAAATAACACGTAAACTAAACAGGGTTCGGCTAATATATGTTTCTGTTGATGGATGCACATTCTGGCTTCCCAATACATTACAACAACAGCGATGAAAAAAAACCGTGGACAAACCATTCACTCTTGTCAAAGACTATAGAATACCCAAGACATGTCACTCGTATAGTTTTGAACGGGGAAAAATGCAAGACTAAATATGGCCGCTCTATCGAACGAAGCCACGCCTTCTGAGGAAAAGAGCCAATCGCTAATCAGTAAAGTCAGCGCGTCACTGCAGCTGCCGTTAGAAGTCCCGGTTGCTATAGAAACAGTCGTGCGCCTAGGACTGCGCATGCGCACTGGCTGGTCTGGCTTGAGAAATAAGCTTTTTTTAAATGCTATTTGAGCAAAATAAACAACACTTATGATACAGTTGTTGTCAGATTTCATTGGTGATTTCAAATGTGAAATTTAATCGTAAGCTTTGCGAACAGTTTTGGAGAATTTGATAATTCCCCATTCAAAGAGATAGGAGTTGCACTTGCATGCCCGAGACGCGTTTCAAAGATGGCCGCCGAGTGACATGACTTGCCTTAAAGGGACTTTGCTCTTATTCAATGCGAATGCCGTATGCTGGAATATGAGCATTTATTCCGTCATCACCCGGGTGCTGATAGTGCGCGCGCACAGGTGAGACCTAAACAGCACACGCGGATATCTGTTTAAGCTAAACTCATTTAAGCTTTGCCAGTTTTAACATTTAAGAGCCAGAGGACGTAAGCTTGTGTGCACAGTGAGAAGATTTGTGCGAGCGCTCATCCGAAGCATGCAAACCCGGGCCTCAGAACGCGCGCAAATATTAAGCTCTCTCTGAAGAATTGTTTAAATGGACAAATTCACACAAAAATTATGTCAAAATGCCCATCTTGGTAAGTATCCTGTAGCAGACATAGCCGACAAATATTAAGCTCTCTCTGAAGAATTGTTTAAATGGACAAATTCACACAAAAATGATGTCAAAATGCCCATCTTGGTTAGTATCCTATAGCAGACATAGCCAGTTGAACATACTGTATCAGTGCATTCTCTTAAAGTGAATCACTTTCTTAATATTAATCAAACAGCAACAACAAAGAAATCACTCACTGCTCTTGATTGAATAGCTTTTGTAACTTTAATAAAGATACATTTTTAATTTATACAGTCAAATATGCAATGCTGTTTTACATTTCATTACTTTATTCAATTTCTGTACCTAAAAACTAATGTTAGACCTACCTAAAAAAAACTGAAAATCATTGTTTATTTTATTTGTATCTTTACTCTATTGTATTTATTTGTGCTGGTGCTTGTAGTTAGATAGATTAGCCGGCTGAACGTACTGTATCATTCTCTTAAAGCAGTGTTTCTCAACCCTGGTCCTGGGCGCGCCCTAGCACTGCACATTTTGTGTGTCTCCCTAATCAAACACACCAACTCATTAGCTCATTAAAAGAAACTCCAGGACCTGAAATGGGTGTCAGATAAGGGAGACATACAAAATGTGCAGTGTTGGGGGGCGCTCAGGACCAGGGTTGAGAAACACTGTCTTAAAGTGACAAAAGTTTCTTAATATTAATCAAACAGCAACAACAAAGAAATCACTCACTGCTCTTGATTGAATAGCTTTTGTAACTTTAATAAAGATACATTTTTAATTTATACAGTCAAATATGCAATGCTGTTTTACATTTCATTACTTTATTCAATTTCTGTACCTAAAAACTAATGTTAGACCTACCTAAAAAAAACTGAAAATCATTGTTTATTTTATTTGTATCTTTACTCTATTGTATTTATTTGTGCTGGTGCTTGTAGTTAGATAGATTATTCTTATTTCCTTTATTTTAATTTGACAGTATAGTTTTTGCGTAAACATAGCACATACCGAAGCATACCGAAACCGTGATACAAGCCGAACCATAAGTTGAACCGTTCCAACCCTAGTATTTCTACTTCAAAATGTCAGATTTAATTCAATATGTTGCTTGCCGTTAATTTGTAATTATTATTTTCTAACAACTGTTTCAAAGTAAAACCTACACAAATTGTCTTTCTGTTTTTTTTTACCCAGTACATAACCACAATTGACATCTAACATTTTTCAATATTTGTACTGTTACTATCAACACATTTAAATTAAATTTTTACCATGAGAGGAAGATCTCTAGTAGTCTTTAAGTTAACAAAGAACATGTTATTTAAAAAAAAAATATTACAATTGTACCTGGCCTCCCTAATTGTCCTTGTATATTAACTTCAAACAGTCTAAGAAAACCTCATTCAAATTGACTGTTTTGGGGGACCATGTACAACAGAACTGCCACGTGTAGTTTCTCTTTCTGTCTGCCAATCAACAGAAATACAGGTTCAACAAACAAAAGACAAACTCAATTTGTGCGGTATGTTTCTTCATTAATGTTAATTACTGATGACTAATACGGAAAGATGGATTTGCTGGAGCAGAACTGTCCATTTTGCATTTTAATGTGAAGCCTATTTTGAACCCTCCAAGTGTTGCCTTGTGCCGTTTTTGAATGATAGCTTCTTGAAATGTAATCAAAGCACGTCCAGGGACGCTATTCAGACTTACGGGTTTCTGAGATGCTGGTCTCAAGGTGAATCAGGCCTGGCTCTTTATCAAGGCCCAGTTTAGACCTGGAGAGCCCAAAGGAAATAAAAAACAATATTTTATAAAATAAGCTTTGGAAAACGAAAATCCTTTGTGTTTCCATGCAACAAAAGATGGGTCAAAATAAGGGCATTGGCTTTTTTGTGTCGGCTAAAAGATGTTAGCCTCCCAAAGGAGCAATGCGGGTTAAGTCGAGAAAGTACCATCAGAACACTCTATCCTGTTAAGCCTCCATTTCCATCTCCATCTATCTGTGCTTTTGAACAGAAGCAAGGAGCATATCCTGACATCATTAAAAGTAAGCCCTTCTCATGTTGACAGCATGTGGGCTGATGACTGATTAACAACCTTGTAGTTCATTTAAGTCTGTCTTTAAAGGTAAATTATCGTTCACAATCAATTCCACTATGGAGAAAATTAATGGGATTTTAACTTTCGGAAACCCGTCAGTTGACATGGTGACAGACATGGTGATGTGTTTAAAGTCATTCCCATTTTTTTTTCAGTGCAAACACGCTCCCATTATATTTAAATTAGGCTTGTGATATTGCTTATTTAACAGTTAGCAGTAATTTCCCAGTATAACCCACAGCAAAAAAGAGAGCGTTATAACCAGGCAATGCAAGCATATCAGTGTTAATTTTGTTTTACCTGATTCACACCCAAGATTGTTCAGGTACCTTCAGTTAAATGTCATTATACTACAACCTTCCTTACTCACAAGAACAGTTCCATTTCAAAGAAAAATTGTTACGGTTTCAATTTCAGATCATTGTGATGGTGAAGGTAAAGGAGTTCTGACCTGTTCAGTTCCACCAAGACTTTGGGTATTAGGCTAGAAATGAGCCGCATCAGATCTGAGTTGCTTTTGAAGCACTCACAGATACAAAAGTCAATTTCATCCATTCATGACTGATGACTGATTAACAACCTTGTAGTTCATTTAAGTCTGTCTTTAAAGGTAAATTATCGTTCACAATCAATTCCACTATGGAGAAAATTAATGGGATTTTAACTTTCGGAAACCCGTCAGTTGACATGGTGACAGACATGGTGATGTGTTTAAAGTCATTCCCATTTTTTTTTTCAGTGCAAACACGCTCCCATTATATTTAAATTAGGCTTGTGATATTGCTTATTTAACAGTTAGCAGTAATTTCCCAGTATAACCCACAGCAAAAAAGAGAGCGTTATAACCAGGCAATGCAAGCATATCAGTATTAATTTTGTTTTACCTGATTCACACCCAAGATTGTTCAGGTACCTTCAGTTAAAATGCCTTTCAGTTCATTCCAGCTTGTCCACTTGAGACCAGAGAAAACATAAAATCGAATCGAATTTAGAATTTATTTCTCAACAGGTCTCTTTAATCACCACAGTCTAGACATCTATTAGCCATCCTGATCAAGCTGAACAATCTTTCTTAATGACTAAATCATTTGCAACATTGCAAATGCAGACTTTGACTCAGTAACAAGGTCTAATGATAACATTCATTAAAGAGCTTCTAAGCTTTGGACGTAAACCCCGAGAAAGCGTTGGTGGTGGAACACAGTGGGGAAGATCACATCAGGATTGAACAACAATCTGTGTTCTTTGGTTTATTCTTTTATCAGACACTGAATGCAGAAGCTCAAATGATTGATGTTCCACATGCAGCAGAAGAAATCACACAGAGAGCTTACCAGTAGAATCGATTGGGCGCCACCTGTTCGTGAACGAGCTGCCATCGACGGCCAAACTCAACAGAGCTGTAGAGCTGAGGACGAAAGTATTGTGTTAGCAAAGAAATTGAATGAAGATCATTGCCTCTTCTGATGTTGCAATATGCTGCTATTTAATTGTACATCTGACTATTGGTGTTGTTTAGGTAAGTTTGGTTTACTTTTGATTCTTATAATTAGCCCTGTTCCAAAACCTATAGTGAACATCATCAATGATTCCGGCAGCAGTTTTTCTTCAAAGGCCACATTAGGAAATTATGAACAATGCATTACAAGTAAAGCAAGTTACGTAATTAGATTACTTTTCAAACAACTCGTAAAGTAACACATTGATTTTTAATTTACAAGAAAATATCTGAGTTACAGCTGTCCTGCCCCCATGTTGAGAGAAATCAGGAGTAAGTGCAGAGGTGTTGCGTGTGCTGTGTAAACATGATGGTTACTGTAGACTAAATGTGAACATGCATCTATTCATCTCACTTGGAAAAAAAACACATTCAGTATTCCTGAAAATTAATAAAAACAGTGAAAATGCAAACCTGCAAAAATTAAATGTTAAATAGCACAAATATCACAATGCAATTAATTGTGATACTATTTCTTAATATTCCTTAAATTTTATTAACAGATGTCTTTGCTGCTGACCTTTGATGATCCAGTTCAACCAATATGCAAAAATGATTTTAGGTCAACATAACATTTTCTTTTCTTTCTTTACTGATTGGCTGATTGATTGATTGCTGATTGCTGATGAAACTTTATTTTCCTGCATCCTATTCTTTGTGGTATCCAGAACAGCTGAAATGTATGTTTGACTGTACAGATGTGAATTTCCTTCAGCCTAAGGTTTATTAATTTCTCTTTTTGTGTAAAATGGCTTTTAAATTTGATAAAATAGATTTTTATTTTTTTTATATATATATATAGAAAAAGTAACACAAAAGTAATGTAACACTGTTCCAGACCTGTCAACCTTGGACATCTTTTTCAGGGTATTGGCATCAAAAATTCTTACCACAATGGTGTGTAGCGTCTGGACCACTCCAACACACAATATATATTTTGTTAAAATTTTTTTTCTCCATATCTTTGGAGTTGATTTGAATAATCAAATGTAAAAATAAATCATTATGAAGTCTTCACTGTATTAATTAATTATACACTAGTTATTCAGTCAAGAGCAGAGTGATTTTACTTTAGTCAGGGCATAAAAAAGATCTACAAAGTTACAAATCTCAAAGTCCACTCCAAAGGGAGATATTTCGGGGGTTTTTTAAATCCCTTTTTTTGTTGTTTTCTGGGATTTGTGATGTCACAAAGCGGCTCATTAGAATATCATTAAAATAATTCCCGCTTACGGAAATTCGAATGGTTGGAGGGTGGGGAGGGGCGAGGTCGTGGTTAGAATGCTTGGTTGAGTGCATCAGACAAGACGGCGAGGAAGAAGAAGTGCTGCTGTAGTGTCAAGTTTTCGCAAGTTATTACACATGCACCTGAATAATTATGTATGTAAATATGTATGTATATAATAAATTGCTGACAGTACAATACTGGACAATGATGTAATCTGCAGAATTTACACTTCAATTATGAGATTGAGATATGCAGTGTTTCCCATACATTGAGTGCAGGCGTTTTTATATCACTGTATTTCTGAAGGTCATTTTCATTTCATCTTGCATGTAATGTCTGATAAAGCAGCGTTTGTGAGCGGAGCGCTGCTTTTTGTAAAGCCGTTACCAGGGAAACCTCGATCTCTACCACTCCAACAGCGCCTTCTGCTGACAGAGAATTAATTTGCATATATATGCCGCCACAAAATAGATTGCAAGTCTGTGGGAAACACTGGACTACTATGGTATAAATAAATTCAACTGTATAACAGTTTCACTGTACTTAATGTTAGAATGTTAGAATTAAAGAACAATAAGCATAATACATATGCACTTATCTGTACATAGTAAATGCAGTTATTTTTAAGCGGTTGTTGACATCCTATCTAAAATGTGATTTAGCCAAAAAAAATAACAATAACAACAACAACAATAACGTTACCACTCTAATATGTCTTGCAATATCCGTGCGTGCAAAGGTTCTGCACGATCCTCTTGTTCAATATTCTCGGGGTCTGAATCCGGCTCAAATTGATATGGCAATATTGACGCCATCCTTAAAATGCTGCCTACGTAGGGAGCTAACCAAGTTTTGGAACCAAGCGATTAAAATTATGAACGACTTTCCAATAAAATCTAAAAATGATTATTTCAAAATTAGTTTAATTACAGTGGAAAATTGGCAATCAGCAAGAGAACAAACACTGAGATCTGAAATTCACTAAATAGAGCATAAACATGACTGTTCAATCAATGTTCAATGTAGCACTTGAATTTGCATCAGTTGGGAACTGTGATATCACAATCTCATATCCAGTATAACATCCTGACTGTGGGTGGATGGAGCTCGGTCATATTTAGACATTATGACTTATGGGAAACCAAAGGAACAAATCCAACTGGATCAAACTAAACCAAATTAGACAGAACCCAAGAGTACAGCCCTGCTGAAAACAATTCCTTTTTTTTTCTTTTTTTTTCTTCAATGTTACTTATTTATTTATTTGCAGCAGGGAATCACAAAAGTGTTGAAGGTTACTAAGCTTTTCATTTTAGCTCGTCTCCTCTATGTTTACTGTCATCATAAAAAAAATTTAAATTCAGGAACCTTGCCAATGACATTAAGGCAGCAAAAGTGTCAACACTAATAAATTATGCATTTATTTGTGGCATTGATTTGAATAGGGTTTAATTACACTTGTGATTGTGTTTTCTTTTTATGTCATTTGCTTTTGCGTCTTTCAGCCATGGCTAGTCATGCAAATTGTGCAAACAGTCTACTATTAGCCTTCAATTGGCTGATAATTATTTTTGATTGTTTTCATTTAATTGTAATTCATTCTCATTGGCCCTCTTTCAAGGGTGAAATCAATGTTGATTTGTCAAAATTGAAGTCAAAGCTGTTTAACAACATCACTTGAGACTTGAAACAGTCATCATCTGATGATATTGCGAGATTTGAATTTGAAGTTTTTTTGACATGCTTGAAAAGAAAATCTTATTTTTTTTTTATATACTATACATTTATACTGTACAAGAGTGCATGAGATGCTGCATCCTCTAGCGGAAACTATAGGGACTGCCACCAGCAGGACCAGTGTCTGAAGCACGTGTGAAATAACTCAATCCCATTGGCCTACGTAGCCCGTGATGTCACAGGCGGGCACCCGTAAGCATAAAAGTGTGTCTGCTAGAGGATGCAGAGTGAGTTCCCTAGGGGAACAATTTGTTATATCATTTAATTCCACTTCAAGGAGTAGCAATAAATAAATACATATTTCATTCAGGAATGAATCTAATCCAAAATTAAAAAGGGAAGGAATTAAAATGATGCATCAGTTGCATAGCGAAAAAAAAAAAATCTTGACTAGTTAATTTATCTTTTGGTATGATTGAATCTGATGCTTAAACACTCTTTTCAGGATAATGCAAAAAAAAAAAAAAAATTTATTAGCCCTAACCATGAGTTTGAAACCATATAATTAATGATAATTCCCTGCGACTCGGGATGCATAAATTGTCTTAATTGCCAACTTTAAGCTTACTGAAATTGTCTCTTTAAGACGTATTTCCTCTTGCATTGATAATTGCCTTCTAAGGACATATTTCAAGCCTAAATACAGATTAGCATCCATTTGCACACATGCTTTCATTATTACTATGTCTTGCTCTGCAGTTTGTGCCTAAAATGTTCTTTATACAGTATGCAAATACTATAAATATTTTTTTTCCTTTGGCTTCCTTGCATTTGGTTATATTTGGCAATAAAACAGCTTGATAATTAGAGAACCGCATGAACGGTGACTTGCTGAAAGCTTTGTGCCATAATTAGATGCTGTTTGCTATATGATTTAGCTGAAATGATTCTGCACCTTCTGGTCATGGCCATAGGCAAGGATCCAGTCCTCCTGCTCAGGGTGAAACAACAGGCTGAGGATGTAGAAGTTGAGGCGATATTTTTGATAGGTTGCGCCTTCATCTGAGCTGATGAGCAAACTGCTCTCCACCTCTGGATCTGTCAGCAACATGATCTGAAACACAGAAAACATGTTCATAGTCTTCACTGTCCCTCAGGGACCAAATGCCTCAGCTAGTGGACCTCAGGAGCTTCATCTGTGATCTTCTGTCCACAAATAGACATTGTAGAACATTGAGAGACTGCAATAACCAGACCAGTGCATATGTCTGCCTCAATAAAACACATTCAGTAAAAAAAGGAACTTAATGCAAATAGTCACAGATTTCAGAGAACAACTAATACATTTGGATAGTTGGTTAAACCGTACAATAGAAATATAAAATATAACCTATTAATTTAATATATAAAATATGTCATAAAATATGATTATATTATATAAATGTAATTATTATATTTATAGATTTTTTTTAACAATTTCCTGCCGCCCTCTCTCTCTCTCTCTCTCTACAGTGTGTATATATATATATATATATATATATATATATATATATATATATATGTATATAGGATCATGTGACACTGAAAAATGGAGACAATTAATGGTTACTGAAAATTCAGTTTTGCAATTACAGGAATTTTTTTCTTTAATAGATTAGTAGATAGATTAATTAAATAGATAAATTAATTAAACAAATACATGTTATTAGATTATTAAAATAGATTAATATATTAAACACTTATTTTAAATAGTAATTATTACTGTATTTATAAATGTTGCCTCAATTGTAGCCTCATTTATTGTATCCTTTACAATACATATGTCATATAAAACACATTTTTTATATATGCAATATAAATATGAAACATCAAATGAACCGTGGCAATACAGCCACTAATGCAGTTGACAGATTTTAACTTGTATTGAACCTGAAATGTTTCTTTAAAAAAAAATACAAGTCAATCACAATTAAAATAAATAAACAAACATCAACACTGCATCTCAATTTGTATTTCATATACAAGACAGGAAGCTCATACATTTGATGAACTCACAAATCATGTTCCTAATTTACAAGTCTTAATGAACGCTTTTAAAGTTGTGGCAGCACTGCCTCGTGTTAAATGTGATATCTTCATTTCCAATCCCTGATTTGCTTGGTCTGATCTTATCATAATCGCAGTGGATCACAAACATAAATCTCTTTAACGCTGTCAATCTTGTAACACACTCCAATGAGTAATTCATTATGGCCTGAGCGTGCGCACTTTAACTCACCCTAAAGCGCAGTCAGACCGTTAAATCTATAATTTCCCTAGAGCTATTTTTTCCTTTTCTGTTTTAGAGTGCCGCCAGTCTTAAGTTTGTGCCAATTTCGAAAATAAATAAATAAATATAATCAGCCTCAAATATAATTGAATGAGCGAGGCTGAACTGTTTCCAAACCTTATCATTGACAGAGAGCTGGATGTGTCGGGGTCTAAGGATTGTGTGTTTGAGCTCCACGGTTTACACCATCACTAAATGGTTGAATTGCTTTAGGTTCGTTTTTTTTCTGTTCCACTGGGTTTGTAAAGCTTATAAAGACCGGATCTTAACTCTCCTCATAGAAACTTTATGGACACAAACTTCGATTATATCATCAGATCAATAGCCCTCTTGCTGATGTAATACGGGTCAATGCGACTTGTTCAAGGACCTGCCCTGTTTCTTTCCTGGCACATAAAAACTTGTCCACTTTTGGTTTCCATTTCAATTGCGTTTTTGACACAGCTCTCCAGGGCCCCAATAGTATTATTGAGTAGTGCAGGGCAGCAGAGCTCGACTGCCCATTCGTCAAACGGAACATGCTAATGCTAACCATAGTGGCTGGAACCCAGAAGACCAGCTCATCAATCATTACTGCCAACTCAACCAACATGACCCATGAGCTCCTCCGTGGGACTCGAGACCGGTGAGTGGTGTATATATATGAGCAATATCACTTGAGTATGAAAGCGATACCGGCTCTACATCAGCATGGCTGTGATTAGGCCAGAGGCACGAGGCCGCAGGCTGAGTGCCGGAGGCAATCACAGCCACTGATATAGAGCCGGTATCGCTTTCGTACTCGAGTACGTTCCGTTAAACTGTTGGTTGAACAGTTTGACAGAACGTGTGTAATTAAACAAGAAACAACGGAGTGCCTAATAAAGCCCTCTTTTGTGCGGAACTACTAGACCGCGAAGCTAGACGTTTCTTCTTATATTAACTAACGTACTCTACGATTAGCTCAGTGAATAATAAAAAAAAACATAGACCCGGCTAGAACAAGCGGAGTGATACAAAATTGTGAAAGGGCGTTCCTGTAGCGATACCAGTACAATATCTCATGGTTCTCAACCAATCAGATTTGAGAACCAGAACGAACTGTTGTATAAATATGTTAATGTATATATATATATAATGTAATAATTTCTAATTTTAAGCAATTCATTAGGGATGCACCAATAACACTTTTTCCAGTACTCGCCCGATACGATACTTTTATTTTTGGTACTTGCTGATACTGAGTACCGATACCAATATTTTCATTGCAGATGAAACCAAAAGTTATTCAGACACCTTCAACATTTCTCACATTATCACAGGTTTATTCACTCTAGTTTAGAAAATGGTAATACAATATGACAAAAACTCAGCTTGATAATGTCAGATAACTTTGATAGAAAGGTACACTCTTAAAAATAAAGGTGCTTCAAAAGGTTCTTCAAGCGATGCCATAGAAGAACCATTTTTGATTCCACAAAGAACCATTCAGTCAAAGGTTATTTAAAGATCCATCTCTTTCTTACCTTTTTATAAAAGTATTTGTTTTACCGTCACATTTATTGTTGCTCTGGGAAATTGTGTAGGTGAAATTGAGTCATTTCAATAGGAATCCACACGTTTGAGAGTTTCGCATGAGGTCGTAAAAGTTCCCCACATAGATTTCACAAATTTGCTGTGCTGACCAACAAAACAGTTTGCTTTGAAAATGACTTCTATGTGAGCAGTGGTTTGTATGCTATGCTATTGACAACAGACCTGTTTATTTCCATTAAATTTTGCTGAAATATCGCTAACGTGACTGTACTCTTACAGTGTAATTCCAAGAGTAAATTCAAACCAAGCATTCATACCACATTCAGAGGCAGTCGAAAATATATGTGGCCAGATTGCATTTGTTAGAGTTAATGCAATCTAAAAATAATTTTCCCTAACACAGTTTTAAACTTTAAATCAGTTAAAAGCGAAAAAAATGGCAAAAAAACACAGCACCACCAACAACAACTACATACATTATTTTTGTGTTTTACCAACACAGTGAGAGACATACAGTATGTAGCCATGAAGTCAGACACCTTTCCCTCAAAACAATGATCACCCGAGACACATCTAAGACAGGTTTTAATACCAGGTGCAAACTGGGTACTGTTCCTTTAAGTCAGACATGTTCAGATTTTGCTAGAATACACCAGACTGAACAGAAAGCACACATATCAGTCATACAAGCTGTCACATGCTTTGAAGCTGTTATGGATTAATGCCTCTCCATCTGCACTTCTTTACCTGAAACAGACATTTGATAATACAATATGTAGATGCGTGAAGGTGTGCGTGTGTCCCGCTCACTGTCGTTTGATCTTCAGTTGTGTGGAAATAGATGGAAGGAACAGGAGAAGACACATACAGCAAAGAAAAGAAACAAATCTGAGCGTGAGACATTGCGGATGCTCCAACGAAATGTAGTTAAAAGATGAAATACAGATTTTGGTATTTTGTACACCTACTTTACAAAGCTTTGATCAGCACTATGAAGTGAAATGCAGATAATTCAAGAACAAGAAATTCCAGTTTAAGATTAAATTAAGGATGGTCTGTGTTGGCCTTGCCGACTTTTATAATGTGAGTCCCACATTACCAAGGGCAATTAATTTTATCTTCTTTTCTCATGCAGCCTTGCAAAATCCACCTCCGTATCTTTCCTCTGATTCTGTATGTCAAGCTCCTATCAGTGACTTGAAGCATAAGAGTGGAGGTTTCTGGGAAGACAAAGGTTAATGAAGCAGCAGATGAGGTGGCTGAAGAGATGCTTAGAGAGCATGGTGGAGAATCTTTAAGTCCCGCTGTGCAGCGATACGTTGCCTCTGATAGAATATTAATGAAATTAAGAATATGTTTTAGCTCCATCTCAAACTAATTGGATTGTCTCACTCCCGTAAATCCTGACTATAACGAGGTCGGTCATGAATGCATTTTTTTTTTTTTTTTGTGACTGCTAACCTGACTTGGATAAATGGTCTTCTGAGCCTGGAATTAACATTCCTTTTTTTTTGCCTATGTATAGATAAATATAGATAGACATAGTGTTGAAGGCCAGATTTAAACATGTTGATCCAACACTGCAGTCTTCTTTCTTTTTCCATGTAACATAGCTGTGTTCATTTCTTCAGAACAACTGCAACATAAATCATACTTGTGTCATTTATTCATAAAAGCAATTATTTTATCATGGATATTTCAAAATAAATGATAGTGTAACGGAGGCCAGCTGGTAGGTGCTGTGCAACCTCACTCCCCTAATCATAAGAGGCGCACTAGCAACTAATGCAAGAGGCTGTGATCTTTAGTCTCCTTGTAAGTGCACCTGCCTCCCATGCTGGCAACCTGGGCTCGAGTCCTGCTCGAAGCGGGTGTGAGTAGGACAAGTGGGGGTTACAACAGCAGTAATATGTTTGATGCCATTGTCTATTAAAAAAAAATCCTATTGAAGAACTGCATTACTGCTTAATTCAAATGGCAATATTCATACTGGCAAACTATGTTCCAAATGTGATCATCTATTTAAGTTGATGTTTCTCACATTCTCTCAGTGTGGGGTTGTGCCCCCAGGAGGATTCTTAGTGGACAACTACTTTAAATATGTTCCTCATAAAGACTTCAGAAAAATATAGTATATGAGTCATACTGAATACTTTTAAAATACTTATGTCATTTTTGGACCTTTTCCGTTTGAATCATTATCCTCTCATCCCTCTTTTTTTTATTCTAAAAAGGAATAATATAATAATAATATGGGTTTGGAATGATATGTGGGTGAAAAATATTTCTTGTTAAATAAGCAACAAACATGTATTATATAACCAGAAATATATTTAACAGCAAAAAAAAAAATAATAATAAATAAAAGGAAGTGTTGAAATAAAATGTTTTAAAAGCGTATTGTCTTTTAAAAAAATCATATTATTGGTTTCTTTACAGACTGACCTATTAATTCCAAAAATGCATGGCAACGTTTTTTACTTTTTTCTTCTAAAGTTGAAAATGCAAAAGAAAAAAAATTATAACGTTGCCTTAAGAAAACACAGTACAAGAGAAGGTTAATGCTATTATAACCTTATTGACAGTAGAGAGCAATTAATCAATGCTTATTTGAATTTGTGATCAGATGAAAATGAAGTCTCGATAAAAATGTGCACATAAGCTTACAGAGTCACATATATAAAGCAGGGCTTTACAGTCTTATTTAAGCACACACACACACACACACACACACAAAACGCACCAGCTCTTCCTCTGATGACTAAACATCATTAAAGGGTCATATGATGCAATTTCAAATTTTCCTTTCTCATTGGATTGTTACAAGCTGTTCACGCATAGATAAGATCCCTAAAGTTGCAAAGACTAAAGTCTCAAACCCAAAGAGATATTCTTTATAAACGTCAAGACTTGTTCACGCCCTCCTAAAACGCCTAGTTTAAACATGCCCACACATGTCTACGTCACTGTGTGGGAAGATTTACATAACGCCGCCCAAATGTTCAACTTTTATTCTTGCTGTAGTATTGTTGTTGCCGCCGCCGCCGCCATGTCGTGAAGGCGCTGTGTGTTTCGTTGTGAAAGCGAAACTACTTTGTTTGTGCTGCCAAAAGAGGACGATATCCGCTTCGTCATGCCTAGAGCTGATCCGTGCTGGTCGCTGAGGAAATACATCAACTTCGCGCTGTGGTTTGCCGGATCGGCTTTCACCGTGGACGAAGCGGAGTCCAGCCCGGGGTCGTCACATGTGGTTGCTGCAAGTCCGCCGGCCGCTCCTTCGTCAAATCTGCCGGTCACGCCGTTCTCAAGCCCACCGGCCGCTGCTCACTCTAGCCCACCGTGTGTGACGCTGTGTGTTTCGTGGTGAAAGCGAAACTACTTTGTTTGGCCTTCCAAAAGAGGACACAACTAGAAATCAGTGGTTAAGTTGTATTTACAACACTGTTCCAAAACAGTTCAACCCAAATATTCAGATGTGTGCAGCGCATTTTATGGAGGACTGTTTCCTGAACCTGCAGAGTAGCCTACGATTCATCTGTGCACAAAGGCTGTTTCTATAAAGTGGGGCAGTTCCAACTTTGCAATGACAATCTGGCGCTTCTGACTCACAGCCTGTAAGTACGTTTTTTTATATTTAAAGAATTGCCACTGATGATTCAAACGCGAGTTCTCCAATCACAAATGCAGACATGGTTTTATGTTTACGCAGCACAATACGCAACGTGTAAAAAGACAGTACAAGTCATTATAATCCGTAATTATGTCCCCACTGGATGCAACAAATGCCTCGTTTGTAATGGCTTTTATTGGTGTTGTCTCATCGCGCCGGGTTCATAGTATGGTATGGGGCGTAACATTTCCATCACACGCTTGAGGTAGTCAGCCAATCACAACGCACTGGATAGCTGGCCAATCAGAGCACATCTCGCTTTTTAGAAAGATAAGCTTCGTAAAAATCTACGCGTTTCAAAAAGACGGGGCATAGAGGAGCAAGAATAATGTACATTATTTGGAAAATAATGTGTTTTTTTAACCTTAAACCACATAAACACATTGCATTACACCAAATACACAACATAATGTTCTTTTTAGCAATGTCATATGACCCCTTTAAAAAAAATGTAAACCAAGCTGCTTGGCCTTACAGTGTGTCACGATGTGGGTAGATGAGGCACACAGAGAAGGGGTAATCCAAAGGTGAGTCTTTTATTTTCACTCCAAGAATTCAACACTGACAAACAAAGGATAAAATCATCACAAGGTAACTTTAAAGCAAGACAATGGAAATGAGGAAAACACAGGGTATATAAACACATCGAACGTAATTAGGGAGAACTGAAACAGGAGTAATCAATCAAAACAGGTGAACAGAATAAACAATGATTAACTAAATGAGAACAGGAACTGAACCAAATAGGGGCAAACAGGAACTAAACAGAAACAAACACGTGACACAGTGCTTACGCTTATGGTTTCAGAACACACAAATCTCTGCAACAGTCTTTGTAGGTGTGTATAGGTGGGCCAGACTTTTTTTTCTGCATCTAGCACAGGAAAGTGCTAAGTTCCTTTTTCTCCCTAGCTGATGCCACAGATCTGAGGACTGAAGCTGCTTCCTGAACTCAGAGCTGTGTTGTTGTTTTTTCTGCTCTTATTAGGGATGCAGGTGGTGAACCCGTTCATATTGCCTTATTAACCAAGGCTATTGTTTGCTCACAGGAAAACTGACCAATTAGGGTGAAATGCTGTGTCGGGTCCCAGGTGAGTGCTCAAGGTGTTCACAAAACATCCAAGGTGCTGTTATTTAAGGATGCCTTGGGAGACAGAGTGCTGGGATAACTCAGGCCGATTAGTGTGTGCGTGTAAAAAAATTAAGTAACTCGGTCAGTTACTTTTTTTTTTTTTTGTATGGAGTAACACAATGTAATGCCTTACTTTTAAAAGTAACTTTCCCTAACACTGTAACATACGGAAACTTAATTCTATGTATCAGTTGTTGATTTAATTTTTGTGCACAAATATGCAGGCAGATGAACGTCTTTTTTTTTTTTTTTTTTTTTATTGGAAGACCCAGTTATTATATTTTGACTTAGAAAAAATAATAATAAATAAACATGGACGAACAGCTAGCAATAAGATCAGATTATCTAAATGCTTTTTCATTTTGAATGAAAATATAAAACTGCTGACTGCTCTATACAGAAAAGGCACATCCCATTTTAATGTAAATGGAAAAACACTTGCCACATAAACATCAGTTCACAACACTGAAAAATAACCTCCATAGTGGCTGAGACACTGTATGCACACTTTGCTGTTGTTGCTGAAGGTCAGGGCGATTAAAAACACAAAGGAAAATCAGCTAAATGTTAAAAATCTTTCTCGGGAGGCACAATCTCACACTCTGACTGAAAGATTGTGCTGATGGCTCAGTTTTAGGGCTCGTCTTTGAGGGAGTGGATGGCACTCATGGGGTTGCCAGGCGACAGGCAAAACTGATTACGACTCAAGCATTCCAGCACTTGCATGGAATACCTTGAAAACTATCGAAACACTCCAGCTTTAAACTCGCAGTACATGCAGTACTACATACTACATTCTTAAAATTAAGTTATATATTGTCATCCATGGTTCCATGAAGAACCTTTAACATCCATGGAATCTTTCCATTGCACAAAAGGATTTTGGAAAAAGGTATTTTGGTACATTGAAAAAGGTATTTCAAATGTACATTGACTTCCATGGTAGAATTTTTTTTAAGTCTTTAAGAACTGCTCCTGAAAGGATCTTTAAGGAACCAAAAACTGTTCATTCATGGCATTGCTGCAAAACCCCTTTATGGAACCTTTATTTTTAAGAATGTAGAGCAAAATTGTAAATGATCAATTAACAATAAGTGATATTACATAATGGAAAATGTCATCCTTTCATAATGAAGAAGCAAATGTCAAGGCCAAAGACAGCATTGATCTTTCATGTTGGAACCCTTTTGCTTAGACACAAGCTTTTTGGCCTATAACGTACTTGCAAAGTTGTTCATCTCTTATTCTCTTTGTATGCGCATATCCTTTCATTCTCTCCTTCTACATGAAAACATGAGCACAATTATTTCCCCAACAAAATTAACCCCTGTTCTCTGGCAATTATCTTTCCAAAGACACATACGCGACCATACGAGCTTGTCAGCGGGCTGAGGGGGGTAAAGCCAAACTGAGGGTGAACCGGAGAGCTGGTCAGGCCAGCCGAGCCTAATTAAAGCTTTGGGAAGAGAAAGGTCAGGGATGCAGTGATTTCCACCGAAGAGGGAAAATGTGAAGTCTTCATATGAGAATGAGAAATGTCAGATGCGAGCTCGAGCAAACGAAGCAAAGGTCTAGTGTGTGATTGAGAGTCTTCCGAAGAGCCAAGAGACGATTTGAGGCACGAGGAAGGGAATGCAGACGAGAGGGGGTAATTTAACACATTTCGGCTGAAAACATGGCACTGAGTGACCACTCATAACAATTTAATGTTCTGTGAATCAGTTGATCATGTTAAAGCAATCAAAAGACATGTTGACAAAACAATTACATTTTAGCATGATTTAAAGGGATAGTTCACCATCATGTCCTTACAAGCCTGTATGATTCTTTCTTCTTCTTAAAAAAAAAAAATATATATATATATATATATATATATATGTGTGTGTTCTACAGAAGAAATTAAGCAAATATAATTATTTAATTAAATTCATATAATGAATATAATTAAATTATATAAAATGTAAATAAATTAATAAAAAAATTGTAAATTAATATACATTAATACAATTAAATTATTTAATAATAATAATAATAATAATGTATTATTATTATTTATATTAATAATAATAAAGTCAAGTTTCTGTATAGCACTTTTCACAATACACATTGTTTCAATATAATATAATATAATACATAGTCAAAAGTACAGGTAGACTAGAAAAAGTGTATTGCACAAGCATGAGAGCATTGATCAAAACATTGCATTGCCACCACTGTGTGGGCCAATGAGACCATTCATACTTAGAACTAAGATACAATTAAGCTGTTCTAAGAATGTGATGCTCATTACTGAGGATGCATGGTAGTTATCCTCATTATTAAAATAAATAATAAATTCATTCTTAAAGGAAACATTTTCTCAATGTTGATCATTTTGTCTTTTTTATGCAAGTGCATGACTCTCTCTCTCTCTCTCTCTCTCTCTCTCTCTCTCAACCCTGTTTTAATCACCTCTCTGTTCTCTCTCTACTCATTGCAGGCATTTTGAAATGATGCCTGAGGGCTAACAGATGTTCATCTTTATTTCTTTCTCAGTTAGGCCAGTTGCTTCCGCCCCATCAGTGAGTGTTTCCCCTGCAGAGCTCATTCCATCAGAACTGCCCACACCACCTCAGAAACTGACTGAAAAGCTCCCTCATTAAGCCTAGCTTCTTGCATTTTCACTTTATCGGCACACAAAAAACTGCTACAGCTTCAGTTCTCACAAAGTGAGTCATGAATTAAAGATAGATTTGCACCTATCTAAATTTCAGAGTCGCCGTATGTGTCTCATTTCAGAACGGCTGCTAGTTTCTTCAAGGCTTTACAGTATTTATTCAATTTATGATGCTAAAGCTGTGTTGCTATGCTAAGGGACACAGATATATTAAAAGACAATGCACACTACATTCTTTAAAATAAAGGCTCCAAAAGGGGGTTTTCGGAACAATGTCATAGAAACATAATTTTGTTTCCCAAAGAACATTTCAGTAAACAGTTCTAAAAATAATATTTTTTTTTTCTTACTCTGAAGAACATTTTAACAATCTAAAGAACCTTTTGTGGAATGGAAAGACTCCATGGATGTTCTACATGGAACCACAGGTGCCAATAATGAACCATAATTTGTGAGTGGACTGTATAATTACACTAATTTCATCCCTTGGCATCAACAGCAAATGCTAAATGCTTAGCGAGAATCCTACACAAATGATCTGAATTTCAACCTCGGTTTAGTGACGTTAACTGCCTCAGCCATCACCGTTTATCATGAGGTCACTATCAGCCCTTCATTCCCAGCAGCCCATGTGTGTGCTGTACTGCTGACAAGTGAGTGTTTAATGTGGATGTTTTACTTTTTAAAATGTGCCTTTTTGTGAAATTATGAAAACAGGTCCTTGAACATGAACGTACACGAGATGTCCTCAGGGATGGAGTGCGAAATCTGTTTACCTGCTAGTTATTGTAATTTCATACTCATAAAGCACAGACAGTGTTAAACATACGCACGTGCACACAACTACACACAACGACACAGTTGTATGATGGTAAACTTCAGGTGGGGTTCATATGACAGAGCAAAATAGGGGGGTTTTGCAAGCCAACAGAGATCCGTTAAATGAAAAAAAAAAGTTGAAAATTCACTTTGTAAAAAATACAGTTCACTCACTCTTGTCTGAAAGAAAGGTCCCTTGTGATCATAATTTTTTTTATATTCGCAGAAGGAAAGCAAAATCAAATCAAATCACACTGAAAAGATTCATTAAGATGGGTATTTAATCACTCATTTTAATTTATCATTTTAGGCTATGAGTAAATGTATTAAGCTTATATTAAAGCAATGCAAATTATGTCATAATTTACTCCTGCCATGTCAATCATGCCCAAACCTCTGTCTTTTTCTTCTGTAGAGCATGGAAGAAGTTGAACAATATTCTGCACAATTAATGGTGACTGGAGTTTGTGAGTTTCAAAAAGGGCACCATAAAGGATCATAAAAGTGTGCTATATTGCAATAGCTTTGAACAGACTGAAGGTGAAGTTGCTCTGAATCTTTCAGGCTGTCCTTAGAGCATTAACAAGAGAATAAGCAATGCCTGATTCAAGAATCATTCTTTTAAGATATTTTCAGTGAATCAGTTTATCTAATTCACAAAACTAGTCCAAATAATTCACTCACAAATTGACACGATATGGTTGGATGACTGAATAGTCCATTCACAGCAGTTAGCAGCACACTGAAGGGAAAGATTATTAGAGAATGTTTTTTTTTTTTGGTGCCTGGATTCTTTATAAGACTCATTCATTAAGACTGCATTGGGGGAAAAAAATCACTGGTACATCTTCAAAATGTATCTTTTTGTTTTGACAAGTCATTATTTTATGATATCAAACTTACTGTGAGTATACAGTTTACTAGCATGATGTGTGTACATTTAGCACACAGTATGGATGGAAGTTGTCTTCAGTAAGGACACAGATTAATAGGATGGCTTTTTACACACATTTAATCCAGCGAAGCTTATGACTCGTCTTGAGTTATCATTTTAAGAATGTCACATCAATCAAGAATAATGTTTTTCTAAGCCATGAGTGATTTGAGTCTAACTCGCATCCGAGTGATGAGCCATGGTCTAAATCTGGGCTAAATATAATGTTGTATAACAAAAAGAGACTGAATATTATTGGAGGATAAATAATCGGATGTGGAGCTTGTGGTTTCGGTGGTGAAATGACATGTGGATAATTTGTTCAAGGCGGTGGGATGGAAAAAGCAAGCGGACATTTAAATCAGAAAAATGAGCAATGCCAAAATTGCTTTGTAGTGAATATGAAATTTACTCTAGATGAAATTGCTATTATATTCTGTCCTGAAATAGCCAGTGCTCTACGGGAGAATGGTTTAATTTTATTATACATTTCACAAAGAAATTTCTCAGTGTGGAAAATTTGAATAGCTTTTAGGAGTGCATTACAGGGTGTGACAAATTGAATTTGAGGCATCAACAAATACCAAAATATGCCAAAATCTGTTCCAGGGAGAAAAGTGTTCCTGCAAAATTATGGTTTGCAAGTCATACAGTCCTATAGCAAAGATTATATGAAGTCAGAGTGTAATGAGATGGAGAAACTGAATTCACCCTGTAAAACTGACTGTCATATTGGGCTAAAATAGTTCTCTAAAATCATTAAAGGATGGTGGATAATTAGACTAGTGAGGTAGGAGCCAAACCACTGTGCGGTAGTTTTTAAAAGTGAGTGCCACGGCAGAAAGTGCAACCACAGCAGATTGTAGACAGTGGAGAGGAAAATGAAACGGCGGCAGTGCCAAAACCCCAGAAGAGGAAGCGGTCAGCTACGGGTTAGAGACTGTCAGTGAGAGAGAACACAAATGAGACACACAAAAACTAAAATTGAATGACTTAAAGCTGCAACTTCTGTATTTTGGATACTGGATGCAGAGTGAAGATTTAAAAGTCATGGATCACATCCATTGGATATTTTTTTTACCACGCCACAACATATTTATTCTGCATTTTTGCTCAAATATGTTAAAACAACATTTGAAGATATGCTTATAATATCCCGACAAACAGATAAATAAGGCAAAAGTAAATATAAGAGAAGTCTCTTATGCTCACAAAGGCTGCATTTCACAAATATAGCAATATTGTGAAATTATATTACAATTTTAAATAACTGTTTTCTACATATTACACAGGATCCTTCAGAAATCATGCTAATATGCTGATTTGGTGCTGAAGAAACATTTCTTATCAATGTTGAAAACAGTTGTGCTGCTTAATATTTTTGAGGAAAAGTGATACAAGATTTTAAGTTAATATTTCCAAAAAAAATAAAACTGCATTTATTTGAAATAGATAATTTTTGCAACATTTTAAATGTTTTACTGGGACTTTTGATTAATTTCATCCATCCTTGCTGAATAAACCCAACTTTTGAACGGTTGTGTATTAATAATTGAAATAATTGAAATTACATATACAATAATTGTGGTATATATAAATCTGCAGCAAATATTTTTTAATACTGTACATTATACTGTTGCTTAAATTTATATTCGTTTTTAGTTGTATTTATTTTAGTTTATTTAATTATACATATAATTAACAAAAATATTTTTGTCTAAATAATTGTTATATTTATTCTTGCCTTAAAATACAGTATTAGAAAAGCACTTCAGACACACAGAGAGAGAGAGAAATAATTTTAATATGTTTAGTTTATTACTATAACATGAAAGTGAAAGCAAAAGTGAAGTGTGGCCAAGCATGGTGTCCCATACTCAGAATTTGTTTAACCCATCCAATTGCACACACACAGTAGTGAGTAGTGAACACACACACACACACACACACACGGAGCAGTGGGCAGCCGTTTTTGCTGTGGCGCCCGAGGAGCAGTTGAGGGTTCGATGCCTTACTCAAGGGTTTCACCTCAGTCGTGGTATCGAGGGTGGAAGAGAGCGCTCATTCCCCCCCCCCACCTACAATCCCTGCCAGTACCGAGACTCGAACCCGTGACCTTTGGGTTGAATATGTTCCACTGTGTCATCAAGAACACTATTAACTAGCATTAATGGGTTAATAAAGCTCTACTATCCACTCCTCACTATATTCATTATGGCTCTTTGTGATGTGCTGCATTGACCAGCCCTGCTTCAATTCACCATTCACAATGAAACATAATCACTGCTTGTTTTTTATAAATAGCTGTTAGAAAAACATCCCAGATTATTACATTATGATGTTCCTGCATCTTAACTGAATAATGAAGTGAACAAGACTGAGCAGCAGTGTTGGGGAGTAATTAACCAAAAGTAACGACACAACTAAATTGACTACAGTATATTTTTGTAGGTTTTAAGACAAGACACTACAGAAAAAAGGAGAACACCCCCACCCCCCCTCCTTTTTTCAGGAATGATACATTTCGAGATTTTTTTATTATTATTTTTTATTTTTTTGCCTAAGTAACTTGTCCAAAATATACACACATTTTATCTATTTGCATCTGTAAATTTCAATCATACTACATATCTCTAAAGTCCGATTTCTCAAAAAGTTTTTTTTTTCCTTCTGCACATAGTCAGAAATCTGCACTTCAGTAGCACGTGCACACACCAAACTTTAGTCTTATCCTGAAGGTTTTTTAAATAATGGTTTATAATTTGCATGATTTATATTGCATTTTATTCCTAAACAACATGTATGGTGAAAAAAAGAAAGAAAGAATTTTGAACCTACACTGAAAAAAAAATGATGTAGAAACAATGTTAACTCAGAAACTGTAACATTAATAAAACATGACATTTTGAAGAAGAGATACTGAAATAGTATTTTCTTGTAAAATATAATCTGATATCTTACAACTTTTTTTCATTTCGTGTTCAGATTTCTTTTCTGAAAATGTAAAACGTATGCATATTTAATTCGATAATGCATCATATTGCGTAAAGAAAATGTAACAAAATGTGACCAAAAAAAAACATCACCACTCTGGGTTGTACATAAACTGTCTTCTTTCTAATTTGTAGCTTTGGGAAATCTAGATTAATTCTAGTGAACTGGTTCGAATTGTTCATTTGAATGAACAAAATTCCATAAAAACGATTCACTGATTCAAATCCTTGCTCGGGAATTCTGTTCTGTATTATAAATCTTCTTTATTATAGTAAACTATTTAGTTAAATGCTATTGGATTAAAAATGTCCCAAACTTACATTCATTGTTAATTTCAAGGTCTCTGCAAACATGGAAAATCTGAAAATATCAGCAAATAAAATTTAATATGACATATATTTTGTACCCTTTTGTCTTTAATTATTTTATCTTATGGAATATTTAAGAAATATTAAATATTTAAGCTGTCTCTATTACTAGAAATAGATCTTCCTCCCGAATCACTAGAAGAAAAAACAATCAAAGCATACTTCAATAGTCAAATGAGCCAGAAAGATATATAACTCTGATTGCACTACCAAGCATATGACCAGAGACAATTATAAATCCATAAGTTTCACTAAAATTCACACACTTCAGCTTACAGAACTAGCATGTAGCTTAGCACGTCTTAGTGTTAACTACTGGAGGTGCGTTCCATTTTCATTACGGGCCATAATTAGTTGACTAAAAGCCACCATTAAGCAATAAATGACTCTTCTTGATAAAAGAAAAGAGTAAAGGAGGAGGAAAATAGTTTTAAAACAGGAGGACAGAGAAAGATAGCTTGCACTGTCAAAGCAAACTCCCAAGCCTCAAGCCATAAATACAAGCCTTCTTGTCATGCCTTTGATTAAAACACTAGCAATTTATGAATCTCTTTTCATCCAGTTCATAATTCATTAGCCTTCAAAGTAAAAAAATACAGCCTTATCAATATTAATGATATGAGTGTGTTTTGCTTTGAATGCTACTATATCTCAAAGTGAAAATTGCATGCTGTAGTCAGTGAATCTTTAAAATGCATTGATCTCATAAAAAGCGGGAAAGGTCCGTAAATACTACCAGAGGATAAATTAGCCAACAGCGCACTGAGCCGAGAAGAAGACCTGAGAAATCCTTCCATTGCGGTTAGCGGTCATAAATGAGCAGGGAGTTCTAGCTCCGCACGCACATAAGCATAATCACCTTGAAAAATGTTTTGACACCTTCGTAAAAAAGACATCATGAAGACTAACAATAGGTGTAGGTGTAGCAGACGGAAGAAACGGATGCCATAAATCTTACCTTGCGCTTGTTGTTGGGGCTGACATATAGATAGCTGAGGATAATCTTTACGCCCACTTTTTCATTGAGTTTCTCGTAAGTTGTTCCATAATCTGTTGACCTGAAAAGTAAACAGAGGCTTAAATGAGAACTTTGGCAATCAGCTGTTGTAATTAAAGACTGTAGTGTGTATGGAACTGTAGCCAGGGCCGGATTTACCTCTTTTCGTGACATAGGCAAAACTCATTTTTGGGCCCCCCTTCCCTATTAATATAATAGGCCTAATATTACCACCCAAGCAAACAAAAATATATCTTAATCAGTGGAAACCGTTACAGTGTTTTCTATCGCAATAAGCGCTTGCATTCAGTCAATAAAAATCGAAATTTGTTTGAGAACTGAGAAAGACCATTCCATTAATAGGCGCGGCGACATGGCCAAACAACCACTTCGGGAGTGCATTATTTCTCTAATAATTTGAATGGCCTAGAAATCATACATCAACTGTTCGGATGATTTGTTTCAAGACATCTGACACGTTTCCATCCTGAAATCTCGTGCGTATTGAACTAGCAAATTTTTTACACACCTCGTCCCAAACCTTCCATTGCAAATTCCAAAACGTCATTTTAGAGCTAATAACAGATGCTTGAGCCATTGATATGCAGGCTAACGCAGTTATTAATGCAGTCTAATGCAGTTATTAGAGAGAGAGAACGAAAGAGAGAGAGGGAGAGAGAGATTAAGTGTGTGTGAATACTTGCGTCTGTGCGTCTCTCAGCAGTATTCAGCAGCAGCGTCTACTAATAGCTAATCTTTAAGTTGAACTGCTTCAAGAACCTCGCTACTGAGAAATGTCATGTAGCTTTTCGGCTGCAAAACTTTTGTTGATAAGTTCGCGGGGCAGCCGGAGCTCTGACAAGTTTCTACCTGCGTCTCCGTGCGTGTCTGTACTGTGTGTGCGTCTGTGAGAGAGAGCGGGAGAATGAAAACGTGATCAGTACATAAAAAAGGTTGAAGACATGGAAATAGTTTGTCATTTTTACCATATTGTTTGTCATATTTATTTGCTCAATTTCTTCTGGGGTTTTGGTTATTTTACTGTTGTAGATATCCCATAGTATAACAAAAATATTATATATATATCTCTTCATTGTGTTTGGGCGAGCAAGCATAGGCACGAGCCTAGAATGCGTATGCATAAATCCGGCCCTGACTGTAGCTTATTCATGGAAGCAAAGCCTTTTTTAAGTACCTAATTTGATTTAAGGAAGGTAATTACAGGTTTAAGAAATGTTGCAATTTGTTGTAATTACGCAGTGGCCATGACCCTTCACAGTGCCTTCAAAAAGAGTTGGAAGAATCAACCTGATCTTACAATCATCACTATTTTATGACATGGCATTTTCGTAAGAATTTGTTCACCCTTGTGAATAAGAAGTGCACTTTAACAAACATTTATAAAATTTACTTTTATGAAAATAATATACTTTAAAATAATACACTTAAGTGTGAATTAAATGTTTTCACAAACCTAATAGCATATTATTTGTAATTTATTTCAAATGTATTATAGTTTAAATATTAAGAGTGATTTTTGAACCACCTAAGTGGGACTTATATACATCTTTACATGTACTTTCCTAATTGCATCTGTTGTATTTGAAATATGGTTAAAAGGAAAGTTCACCCAAAAATTGAAAATGACCCCATGATTTACTCACCCTAGGTGTATATGACTTTATTCTTTCAGATGAATACAATTGGGGTTATATTAAAAGATGTCCTGGCTCCTCTAAGCTTTATAATGGCAGTGAATGGAGGTTGAGATTTTGAAGCCCCAAAAAGTGTGTCCATCCATCATAAAAAGTGCTCCACACGGCTCCGGGGGGTTAATAAAGGCCTTCTGAAGTCACTCTCCTGTGAACACGTGTAAGACAGTTAGCGGAAGCTAGAGATTACAGTTTATAAAGTTTTAAATATGGATATTTTTCTTACACAAACCCATTGATTCACTTCAGAAGGCCTTTATTAACCCCCCGGAGCCGTGTGGAGCACTTTTTATGATGGATGGATGCACTTTATTTCGCTTCAAAATGTCGACCCCCATTCACTGCCATTATAAAGCTTGGAAGAGCCAGGATATTGTTTTTAATATAACTTCGATTTGTCTGGAAGAAGAAGGTCATATACACCTAGGATGGCTTGAGGGTGAGTAAATCATGGGGCAACTTTCATTTTTGGGGGAACTATCTCTTTAACTTGTATGTGAACTAAAATTTATATGAACTAAAATATATTTTAATGACGTTACAGTTACACTATAATATAATTAATTGTATTTGTAATTATATTTTTAAATAATAAAGTTGCAATTTGGCATATTTAAAATGTATTTCAACAATGTGTTAAAGTGTATTTTAATTAAACACGCTAATGAATTAAAAAAATGTAATCAGCGTTTAATCAGTGCTTTTTTTGGTACAGTCTTTTTATAAATTCTTTATTTTATTTTTGTACAGATATGACAGATACTAATTCTGAAGTGCACCGTAATAATATAGTGACTGCTATAACTCATATCTCACCAAATCTTGTTGATAGAGAATTTAATGCTTTTTAAATCAGAAAATATTTCGATTTAGTTAAAAAATCATTTCTGTAAGTAGACACCCTGCCAGCCCATCATCCTCATGCTTATTAGTATTCACACAAAATGTCCGCTTTTAATTAAACTTACAGTATGGGGAAGTTAAAGAAAAGAGACCATCAGTCAAAGCCGAGGAAAGATACACAGAGAGTTTTATCTTGAGAATCTGTCATCAGTCAACGTGAAGTTTTAACGTTAATGAGACTTTGCTAACTGACTTTTCATTTTCAACTTTCAGTTTTAAAGGAGGGCTGTATGGCAGAAGCTCAGCAGTGTCGACGATACAGTACTAATTCCAACTAAAAACAACAGGCCAATAGTAATAGTCATCAGATCAATAATAGGCCGATACATCGGTGCAACAACATGAGAATAAAATCCAAGAGACAGACTCGGTCAACACAGCAACATTCAATAACAGGAGCATTAAACAAGATACACAAAGACAGCTGGTCAGGATCGCATTAATCCTACAAATAAGACTTCACAAATGACCGTTGAAACAAAGGGAGCATTTAACGGTTGACTAATGAGCTCTAAATGCAACACAGGTGTGTGGTAACTATGGTAACGAGCTTCTGATAAATAGGGAATTCGAGAGAGGATGCCCCCTGTTGACTGTTAGGGGAACAACAGACATTTCCCTGACATCTACATAAACAAACGCAGTCATTTCAGAGGATACAGCTTTGTTGCTCTTGTACTATATGTAGCATTTCTTGGTTATTATCTAAATATATGTCATTTTCTAGACTCGGGAAGGTCCACTGAGATGAAATTAAAGTTATCAGCATTGTGAACAGAACAGAAACAGTCATTTAGCTCTTTTATCCAAGCAACCTCCAGCACACAAAGGCCCTTTCGCAAGCTTCAGTGCACCGCTTCAATGCAACACACAATGACAAGTTTGCTACGCACTTAGCAAGAAACTTCTATTAATCCTGGTAACACTTTCCAATAAGGTCCCGTTGTTAGTTAAGTTAATGCATTTACACTGACAACGAGCAATACATTTTGTTCGAGTATAATCATTGTTAATGTTAGCTAAAAATAAACAGTTTTTCAGTTGATGTTAACTCATGTCCATTAAATAATATTAACAGTTACAATTTTTAATCATGCATTAGTAAATGTTAAAATTAACATTATGAAGAATTTTTCATTGCAAGTTCATGTTAACTAATGTTTACTAATGGAACTTTACTGTAAAATGCTACCTCAATCATTTCTGGTTCATTTATTGAATAGCTTGATTTGACTGTACATTAAAAAAAAACACACAATTTAATCATTACTTAATGACTTTATGATTTGCAGTTTGTTTGTTCTGGCACAGCTGCAAGTTGAAAAATGACTTAAAATGACAAAACATTTATTCATTTATAATATAAGTATAATATGAAGGAGTTGTAACGTTCTTTTATGGTTCTACAGCTGTGCATTTCAAATGTATACTTTTCAAATTTTAGATTGTCAATATGTGAATTTTTTACGTTTTAGCATATATCCAAACATACACTGTTATTACACATAATTACATACAGTACATTATAAAAATATTCTTCAAAGTTGTAAATAAAACAGATTATTGGAACAAATTTTATAAGAAAATACTATTACCGTATTGGCCCGAATATAAGACGACCCCCCTTTTGCCAGATGTAACTTTTTGGAAAAAGGCTTTTTAAAAAGCAAATCTTGTTTTTTCTCAGTAAAACACATTTTGCCTTCAATTATTTTCATATTGCATATTTTTCCTATTTAAATTTTTGTTTTGAAAGTATGGTAAAAACTGGTCAAATGTACCAACAATCACATTAAAAAAATATACACTTTTTGATATACCATAAAAAAAAAACAGGTAGCCCATCTGAATTAGGACATTTAGGCTATCCATCTAATAGTAGCCTACCAAAATTTTATTAACAGAAGAAGTTAAATCTTACTGTAGACTTAAAATCTGGGTACTGTCTTACGTTTTAAAATCACAAAGGGAGTTTTGTCCCATCAGGCTAATGTGACAGTCACGACTCATGCATATACATCTTTACATGTACTTTCCTAATTGCATCTGTTGTATTTGAAATATGGTTAAAAGGAAAGTTCACCCAAAAATTGAAAATGACCCCATGATTTACTCACCCTAGGTGTATATGACTTTATTCTTTCAGATGAATACAATTGGGGTTATATTAAAAGATGTCCTGGCTCCTCTAAGCTTTATAATGGCAGTGAATGGAGGTTGAGATTTTGAAGCCCCAAAAAGTGTGTCCATCCATCATAAAAAGTGCTCCACACGGCTCCGGGGGGTTAATAAAGGCCTTCTGAAGTCACTCTCCTGTGAACACGTGTAAGACAGTTAGCGGAAGCTAGAGATTACAGTTTATAAAGTTTTAAATATGGATATTTTTCTTACACAAACCCATTGATTCACTTCAGAAGGCCTTTATTAACCCCCCGGAGCCGTGTGGAGCACTTTTTATGATGGATGGATGCACTTTATTTCGCTTCAAAATGTCGACCCCCATTCACTGCCATTATAAAGCTTGGAAGAGCCAGGATATTGTTTTTAATATAACTTCGATTTGTCTGGAAGAAGAAGGTCATATACACCTAGGATGGCTTGAGGGTGAGTAAATCATGGGGCAACTTTCATTTTTGGGGGAACTATCTCTTTAACTTGTATGTGAACTAAAATTTATATGAACTAAAATATATTTTAATGACGTTACAGTTACACTATAATATAATTAATTGTATTTGTAATTATATTTTTAAATAATAAAGTTGCAATTTGGCATATTTAAAATGTATTTCAACAATGTGTTAAAGTGTATTTTAATTAAACACGCTAATGAATTAAAAAAATGTAATCAGCGTTTAATCAGTGCTTTTTTTGGTACAGTCTTTTTATAAATTCTTTATTTTATTTTTGTACAGATATGACAGATACTAATTCTGAAGTGCACCGTAATAATATAGTGACTGCTATAACTCATATCTCACCAAATCTTGTTGATAGAGAATTTAATGCTTTTTAAATCAGAAAATATTTCGATTTAGTTAAAAAATCATTTCTGTAAGTAGACACCCTGCCAGCCCATCATCCTCATGCTTATTAGTATTCACACAAAATGTCCGCTTTTAATTAAACTTACAGTATGGGGAAGTTAAAGAAAAGAGACCATCAGTCAAAGCCGAGGAAAGATACACAGAGAGTTTTATCTTGAGAATCTGTCATCAGTCAACGTGAAGTTTTAACGTTAATGAGACTTTGCTAACTGACTTTTCATTTTCAACTTTCAGTTTTAAAGGAGGGCTGTATGGCAGAAGCTCAGCAGTGTCGACGATACAGTACTAATTCCAACTAAAAACAACAGGCCAATAGTAATAGTCATCAGATCAATAATAGGCCGATACATCGGTGCAACAACATGAGAATAAAATCCAAGAGACAGACTCGGTCAACACAGCAACATTCAATAACAGGAGCATTAAACAAGATACACAAAGACAGCTGGTCAGGATCGCATTAATCCTACAAATAAGACTTCACAAATGACCGTTGAAACAAAGGGAGCATTTAACGGTTGACTAATGAGCTCTAAATGCAACACAGGTGTGTGGTAACTATGGTAACGAGCTTCTGATAAATAGGGAATTCGAGAGAGGATGCCCCCTGTTGACTGTTAGGGGAACAACAGACATTTCCCTGACATCTACATAAACAAACGCAGTCATTTCAGAGGATACAGCTTTGTTGCTCTTGTACTATATGTAGCATTTCTTGGTTATTATCTAAATATATGTCATTTTCTAGACTCGGGAAGGTCCACTGAGATGAAATTAAAGTTATCAGCATTGTGAACAGAACAGAAACAGTCATTTAGCTCTTTTATCCAAGCAACCTCCAGCACACAAAGGCCCTTTCGCAAGCTTCAGTGCACCGCTTCAATGCAACACACAATGACAAGTTTGCTACGCACTTAGCAAGAAACTTCTATTAATCCTGGTAACACTTTCCAATAAGGTCCCGTTGTTAGTTAAGTTAATGCATTTACACTGACAACGAGCAATACATTTTGTTCGAGTATAATCATTGTTAATGTTAGCTAAAAATAAACAGTTTTTCAGTTGATGTTAACTCATGTCCATTAAATAATATTAACAGTTACAATTTTTAATCATGCATTAGTAAATGTTAAAATTAACATTATGAAGAATTTTTCATTGCAAGTTCATGTTAACTAATGTTTACTAATGGAACTTTACTGTAAAATGCTACTTTCTGGTTTTCTGGTTCATTTATTGAATAGCTTGATTTGACTGTACATTAAAAAAAAACACACAATTTAATCATTACTTTATGATTTGATGATTTGCAGTTTGTTTGTTCTGGCACAGCTGCAAGTTGAAAAATGACTTAAAATGACAAAACATTTATTCATTTATAATATAAGTATAATATGAAGGAGTTGTAACGTTCTTTTATGGTTCTACAGCTGTGCATTTCAAATGTATACTTTTCAAATTTTAGATTGTCAATATGTGAATTTTTTACGTTTTAGCATATATCCAAACATACACTGTTATTACACATAATTACATACAGTACATTATAAAAATATTCTTCAAAGTTGTAAATAAAACAGATTATTGGAACAAATTTTATAAGAAAATACTATTACCGTATTGGCCCGAATATAAGACGACCCCCCTTTTGCCAGATGTAACTTTTTGGAAAAAGGCTTTTTAAAAAGCAAATCTTGTTTTTTCTCAGTAAAACACATTTTGCCTTCAATTATTTTCATATTGCATATTTTTCCTATTTAAATTTTTGTTTTGAAAGTATGGTAAAAACTGGTCAAATGTACCAACAATCACATTAAAAAAATATACACTTTTTGATATACCATAAAAAAAAAACAGGTAGCCCATCTGAATTAGGACATTTAGGCTATCCATCTAATAGTAGCCTACCAAAATTGTATTAACAGAAGAAGTTAAATCTTACTGTAGACTTAAAATCTGGGTACTGTCTTACGTTTTAACATCACAAAGGGAGTTTTGTCCCATCAGGCTAATGTGACAGTCACGACTCATGCAGCTGTGAGGTTTTCTTATTCTTTTGTTTTTACTCACGATCTTTACAACACGCATTACATTACGTATTTCATGGCACACTCGTTTTATGCGTATTTGGCGCCAGCTGTTTTTGTGGGTGTATTATTGACATCTCAAAGTCTAGACCCAGAATATAAGACGACCACGTTTTTTCAGATGTATTTCCAAGAAAAAAACATCGTCTTATATTCGGGTACACAGCAACATTCAATAACAGGAGCATTAAACAAGATACACAAAGACAGCTGGTCAGGATCGCATTAATCCTACAAATAAGACTTCACAAATGACCGTTGAAACAAAGGGAGCATTTAACGGTTGACTAATGAGCTCTAAATGCAACACAGGTGTGTGGTAACTATGGTAACGAGCTTCTGATAAATAGGGAATTCGAGAGAGGATGCCCCCTGTTGACTGTTAGGGGAACAACAGACATTTCCCTGACATCTACATAAACAAACGCAGTCATTTCAGAGGATACAGCTTTGTTGCTCTTGTACTATATGTAGCATTTCTTGGTTATTATCTAAATATATGTCATTTTCTAGACTCGGGAAGGTCCACTGAGATGAAATTAAAGTTATCAGCATTGTGAACAGAACAGAAACAGTCATTTAGCTCTTTTATCCAAGCAACCTCCAGCACACAAAGGCCCTTTCGCAAGCTTCAGTGCACCGCTTCAATGCAACACACAATGACAAGTTTGCTACGCACTTAGCAAGAAACTTCTATTAATCCTGGTAACACTTTCCAATAAGGTCCCGTTGTTAGTTAAGTTAATGCATTTACACTGACAACGAGCAATACATTTTGTTCGAGTATAATCATTGTTAATGTTAGCTAAAAATAAACAGTTTTTCAGTTGATGTTAACTCATGTCCATTAAATAATATTAACAGTTACAATTTTTAATCATGCATTAGTAAATGTTAAAATTAACATTATGAAGAATTTTTCATTGCAAGTTCATGTTAACTAATGTTTACTAATGGAACTTTACTGTAAAATGCTACCTCAATCATTTCTGGTTCATTTATTGAATAGCTTGATTTGACTGTACATTAAAAAAAAACACACAATTTAATCATTACTTAATGACTTTATGATTTGCAGTTTGTTTGTTCTGGCACAGCTGCAAGTTGAAAAATGACTTAAAATGACAAAACATTTATTCATTTATAATATAAGTATAATATGAAGGAGTTGTAACGTTCTTTTATGGTTCTACAGCTGTGCATTTCAAATGTATACTTTTCAAATTTTAGATTGTCAATATGTGAATTTTTTACGTTTTAGCATATATCCAAACATACACTGTTATTACACATAATTACATACAGAAAAATATTAAAATATTCTTCAAAGTTGTAAATAAAACAGATTATTGGAACAAATTTTATAAGAAAATACTATTACCGTGAATATAAGAATATAAGACGACCCCCCTTTTGCCAGATGTAACTTTTTGGAAAAAGGCTTTTTAAAAAGCAAATCTTGTTTTTTCTCAGTAAAACACATTTTGCCTTCAATTATTTTCATATTGCATATTTTTCCTATTTAAATTTTTGTTTTGAAAGTATGGTAAAAACTGGTCAAATGTACCAACAATCACATTAAAAAAATATACACTTTTTGATATACCATAAAAAAAAAACAGGTAGCCCATCTGAATTAGGACATTTAGGCTATCCATCTAATAGTAGCCTACCAAAATTTTATTAACAGAAGAAGTTAAATCTTACTGTAGACTTAAAATCTGGGTACTGTCTTACGTTTTAAAATCACAAAGGGAGTTTTGTCCCATCAGGCTAATGTGACAGTCACGACTCATGCAGCTGTGAGGTTTTCTTATTCTTTTGTTTTTACTCACGATCTTTACAACACGCATTACATTACGTATTTCATGGCACACTCGTTTTATGCGTATTTGGCGCCAGCTGTTTTTGTGGGTGTATTATTGACATCTCAAAGTCTAGACCCAGAATATAAGACGACCACGTTTTTTCAGATGTATTTCCAAGAAAAAAACATCGTCTTATATTCGGGTCAATACGGTATGTTCATTCTACTTCCAAATTTCACGTCTAATTCAATGTGTTACTTGCCATTTTATTGCAATTATTTGTGAAATTCACTAGCAATTTCTGAGTAAAACCTGTTTCAAAGTAATTCCAACACCTTTTTTTTTTTCAGTGAAGCTGCAAATTTTCAACTATTAAAAATTAGGACTAACCAGTCCTCATTAATGATCCAAACCCATTTCAAACCTTGATGCAAAGCAGAACTAGTCATTGCAAACACAGTATGTGTCTGGTAATGCCTGGCTGCACTACAAAAGCTTGGCGATTCACAGAACTACAGGAGATGCACCAATGGCAGTAACAATGTAGTTGATGCTTCACTCTATAGATCAGGGGTGGCGAACGTCGGCCCTGGAGAGCCGCAGCCCTGCAGAGTTTTGCATCAACCCTAATCAAACACACCTGAACAAGCTAATCAAGGTCTGAAGGGTTACTAGAAAGCTACAGGCAAGTGAGTTTTAATTAGGGTTGGAGCTGTACTCTGCAGGGCTGCGGCTCTTCAGGACCGGAGTTCGCCACTGCTGCTATAGATCATGACGCAATGGGGATCGTTGACACAGTCAGCCCCTCTGGAGTAACCTGGGGTTAAGTGTCTTGCTCAAGCGCTTGTACTGCGATGTAGCCACACCAAAAGACACCTACTGAACCACATGTCCTGACCAGAAATTGAGCTCAGGCCATGGCCCTGAGACCACTTAAGGACAATAAGCAGCAATATTTCAACTAAAATGATAAATTCCAAGTGCATGAAGTTTTTGTGACTATTCTGAGAGATTTGAAATAAATCAAAGCAGTTACCATGATTATGCCATTATAAGTGTTACAGAACTACAGGAGATGCACCAATGGCAGTAACAATGTAGTTGATGCTTCACTCTATAGATCAGGGGTGGCGAACGTCGGCCCTGGAGAGCCGCAGCCCTGCAGAGTTTTGCATCAACCCTAATCAAACACACCTGAACAGGCTAATCAAGGTCTGAAGGGTTACTAGAAAGCTACAGGCAGGTGAGTTTTAATTAGGGTTGGAGCTGTACTCTGCAGGGCTGCGGCTCTTCAGGACCGGAGTTCGCCACTGCTGCTATAGATCATGACGCAATGTGGATCGTTGACACAGTCAGCCCCTCTGGAGTAACCTGGGGTTAAGTGTCTTGCTCAAGCGCTTGTACTGCGATGTAGCCACACCAAAAGACACCTACTGAACCACATGTCCTGACCAGAAATTGAGCTCAGGCCATGGCCTTGAGACCACTTAAGGACAATAAGCAGCAATATTTCAACTAAAATGATAAATTCCAAGTGCATGAAGTTTTTGTGACTATTCTGAGAGATTTGAAATAAATCAAAGCAGTTACCATGATTATGCCATTATAAGTGTTTTAAGACTGTCAGTTACAAGAACTGAGGCACTTTTTGTGCCAGAATAATGTGACGACCTTCAGAAGCCCAGAAAAAGCCCAGAAACAGCCCAGAAACAGCTGACCTTCAGAAGCCCAGAAACGCCTCATTACAGATCAGAAAGATCCCATTGAAAGCTGTTATTGAAATGAGAAGCACTTTTCGTTCAGTAGTTTTAGCCTAGCGGTATCTGCACTTATACGCACGGTGTGATAAAGAAAGAGAGAGAATGGAAAGATATCCAACAACCTGTTGTTTACGTTTCCCGTTAAATGAAGTGTTGAATATTGACAGCATTTGAAAATAGGCTGCGGTGAAGATGTGGTGAGTTTGATAAAATATTCATACGTTCATCTGTGCGCTAATGTGAAACTTGTGTTCGGTTGAGACCTGACATTTTTTAAACATGTTTTTACGGGGAAGAACTGTCATTTCAAATCTATTTTAGAAGAGCAATGTCTCGCCAACTCACACACAAATGACGCAAAGACACGTACATCAGAGAATCAAAATATCTACTAGCAATTTAAAAGTGTGTAATCAAATGTACAACCTTAAAAATAAAAAATGATGTTTTTGGATGTTAAAGTTGTACAAACCTCATTTGACTTGCAGTTTGATAATGCAAGAGAACTGCAGTGCTATTCTTACATCTTTAAAAACACTTGGAACTTTTTTTTATAAAAAGCTTCTCCATTTTTTTTTGCCCGCTTCTCCTTCAAAATTCTAGCCTGAAGCTGTATTACAGCACAAAAGTGTTTTTTCCCCCATCGAAGTTTGACTATGGACTATTTAGAGTTTTGCTCGTATTGCTCTGAGATCTTTAATTAATACACTAAAAGCATGATGCCACTTCAAATATCCTGCTTTGAAGACAATTTGTTCTACTTAATTAGTTCACTTCCAATATTAGTCAATATTTCTTGCACCAAAACATTATTTCACAAGCTTTAATTGCTGCTATAACTTTAAGAATGATCTGCTATGATTGCCATTCATTTGGGTGAATCACGTTGCTAAATACTGAATACCTGTTGATGTTACTCACCCTAAACATAGTATTTAATTCCGAATCGATGGGGCCTGGTCATAAAGCATGACATTGTTTGTATTGAGGTGAAAGATTATAACCAACTTTTATATTAAAAGAGCAAGGGCAATCTAGCTGTCCTGACAAGAATATGTTCAAACAGTTTCTGTAAATGGCTTGTAAATATTTAAGGGTACTAGAGGCTGGTACATTTTCATAATGATATTTAATGATTACACAAAGACTCTCCAGAAATAGCACTTTCTTTGCTGACCATACACTTACAGTGTTTCACTATACACCATATGCTATGCTACTCCAAAAAATGCTTACAGTATCTACAATATATAGGAAGTGTCTTGCTGCTTTATAACTTCCCATGAAAGTTTAATTATCTGCCACAGAAGGCATTTGTCTACATTCATTAAAGCACTCCTGAATTTATCTACCCGGGTGAGGGGGAAATAATGGTCTTGAAATATGCAAATATCTTGAAGGAACACCAGGATGCACCTGGCCTCTAATATGGCCTTGGTTATTATACTACCATCCATTAGACCTGATAACTTCCATGAGATACTTTTACACTTACAGTATACTGCACTGTACAGTACTTATGCACAGATACTGTAGACTTACATAATAACTCGTATAAGGCAGAAAGCACATCAAACTCCTCAGAATATTTAAAGATGATGCAATTCACAGACCTGATTATGTTACCCAGAATATATACTGTTTAAAAAAGAGTTAAATTTTTTTTGAAAGAAGCATTTTATGCTCACCAAGGCTGCATTTATTTGATAAAAATAAAGCAATAACTGTAATATGGTTAAATATTAATATAATAACTGTTTAAATAACATTTTAAAGGCAATTTATTTCTGTGATGGCAAAGCTGCTTTTTCAACAAGAAACTTTTCTTATTATTATTAATAATGAAAACAACTGTGCTGTTATTTTTGTGGAAACTGTGATCGTTTTTTAGAATTCTTTGATGAGTAGAAACTTCAAAAGAACAGTTTTATTTATTGATTTATTGATTATTTTATTTTATTTGTAATTTTATTTCAGCAATTTAATGTACCCTGGCAGAATAAAATTTTTCATTTTTTTAAAACATCTTACCAACCCAAACTTGAAAACAGTTCACTGTATATTTAGACAAATGTAACAGTACTGTTTTGACATAGATGTGTTTCAATCTTAGTCTACATGGGAAAACAACAATTTTTTTCATTATGAGATATATAGATGAATACAGAGCAGACACACACACACACACACACACACACACACAAACACAGGACAGACATCACTGCAGAGCACTAACTCACACACAGAATCACACAAAGGACAGACATCATCTAGAAATCTAATTATCATTTCCCGTTCATCTAAAATGATTGGGTAGGCAACTACACTCCATGCTGCCATGTGATAAATCACCCTCTGGTTACCAGCATATTTTATGCAGGGTCACTAACTTCATTACTGAAATGCTGGGTCAACAGAACAGCATTGTCTGAGAGTTCGAGATTGTTGAACATATCAGATGGGTTTTTTTTTTTGTTTGTTTGTTTGGGTTGTTTTTTTGCGAGAGATTTGTGTTATGAGCTCAGCTGGATCTTTTCCTGTCCTGTTATATTACAGAGTGTTTGGCCATTGCATTTCCGATGGAAGCTCCATCTTTCCAAGCTAAAGGGCCACACAGTCTGCTGAGCATCTCCACTCCAATCTGCTGCTGGTAGAAGCTGCCAGATCTGGTGATCTGAGGCCAGTTTCACCATTTGTTTGATGGTAGTAGAGCTTTAGATTAATGGAAGTTAAAAATTTTACTCATCACTGTAAATTAATCTGGGGTTTGGAACAACATGAAGGGTGAGATAATGATAACAGAATTGTCACAAAAGAAGATATAATGAAGAATGTTGGTAACAGTTTTGGGTCCCAATGACTTCCACTGAATTTTTTGTCCTTACTATGGAAGCCAATAATATTTTTTATATTTTGAACATCCCACTGACTTTTATTGTATTTTTAATCCATTTTATGGAGGTCATTAGGACCCAAAACTGAAACCAACATTCCTCATAATATCTTCTTTTGTGTTTTACAGAAGAAGTGCATGCAGGTTTGGAATGACATGAGGATGAGTAAATGATGATAGAATTTTGACAAAACAAGATATTTTTAAGAATTCTTGCAACTATACAGTTTTGGGTCACATTGTCTTCCATTTTTTTTTTTTGTTTGTTTGGGTTGTTTTTTTGCGAGAGATTTGTGTTATGAGCTCAGCTGGATCTTTTCCTGTCCTGTTATATTACAGAGTGTTTGGCCATTGCATTTCCGATGGAAGCTCCATCTTTCCAAGCTAAAGGGCCACACAGTCTGCTGAGCATCTCCACTCCAATCTGCTGCTGGTAGAAGCTGCCAGATCTGGTGATCTGAGGCCAGTTTCACCATTTGTTTGATGGTAGTAGAGCTTTAGATTAATGGAAGTTAAAAATTTTACTCATCACTGTAAATTAATCTGGGGTTTGGAACAACATGAAGGGTGAGATAATGATAACAGAATTGTCACAAAAGAAGATATAATGAAGAATGTTGGTAACAGTTTTGGGTCCCAATGACTTCCACTGAATTTTTTGTCCTTACTATGGAAGCCAATAATATTTTTTATATTTTGAACATCCCACTGACTTTTATTGTATTTTTAATCCATTTTATGGAGGTCATTAGGACCCAAAACTGAAACCAACATTCCTCATAATATCTTCTTTTGTGTTTTACAGAAGAAGTGCATGCAGGTTTGGAATGACATGAGGATGAGTAAATGATGATAGAATTTTGACAAAACAAGATATTTTTAAGAATTCTTGCAACTATACAGTTTTGGGTCACATTGTCTTCCATAGCATTTTTAATCCATACTATTGAAGCCAATGAGACCCAAATCCAAAACAAATTCTTCAGAAGACCTTTGTGTGTGTGTGTGTGTGTGCGTGCGTGCGTGCGTGCGTGTGTGTGAAGAAAGAAAAGCATACAGATTTGGAATTATTCATTTTTGGGTTAACTACCCCTTTAAGATTTTCAGCACCAGCTCCATTCAAGCAGCTCTAATACACATATGTTATGTCCACTCAGATCAGTGAGCTGTGTGCTGGATATCTGGAGAGGTTATAAGGACAATCAGCGATAGACATGCCATTAATCAGCTAATGTAGCTTCATCAGACTAATAATACACAGTTGATTTAAAACTCACAACACTGCACGTGTTTGTACTGTCACACTGCTTAAACAAATGCAACTCCATAGACTATCTACTTGCTTAAAAGCTTTAACGAGTTGAGAACAAACAGACACAAAGGTATATTACATAACATGCTTGTAATACATTTCCCTATTGCATGTACACATAAAGATTGAAGCCTTGAATAAGTATCTGTATTCTTACCTCCATAAGGAGCTCTCTGTGACACTGCCCAGATTGAAGTCATACAGTTTGGTCAGCATGAGAATCACCTGTACAAAAAAAAAGTTGAAGTCAATTTATTTATTCATTCATTTTAGTTTATCTTGTTTAGTTGTCGTTTTTTCTCAGGGGGCTAAAATGTCAGTCCTGTTACCATGATTTTGCATCAGTAAATAACTAGCAGCTAAAATGTTAATAGAAAATATCTTTGATTGCTTTGATTTCTCTTTCTAAGATGTTGTGCTTTCACAACCTTGAGCACAAGGCTTGTTAAATTAAATTGCAAAACTGTAAACCCTGTTAACCTTCTGAAAGCATATTTATTACATATCATTTCAGATTGTGCAATGCAATTTAGTAAAACTTAAATGCATTATTTATCTAATTTACTACATAAACGTATCAAGTTAAATAATGCACTGAGAATGAGGATTCCCAACCTAAAAAGGTTGAAAACATCTGCGAATGATGAATGTATTGGTAGCTGATGCACAATTTTTTTTTAAATATATCTTAGGTTAATATATAAGATTACATAGCATATCAGATCATTGGTCACAATTTCATCCATTACCATTTTTTTCTTTTTTTTTTACTTTTTGCCTTAATTGCATTTGTTATTAAGCCCTATGTTGTGACAAATGAAGCAATTAATATGATTGTAGTTCACAAGAGCTGCACTCAGTAATTTTAGATGAAGTACAGCATACCCACAATCATGTCAACTTCTCAAAAACATTTCATATACCCACATATAATTGTGTTGGACTTATTCCTTGCCAGCAAAAACTAATTTTGGAATAATTTTATTTTTCATGCGTAAAAAAAGACACATCAAATCAACTCTTAGCACAAAAGTCCACATGAAATCTGATTAGAACCATTATTATATTACCCATCATATAAACTGCTCAATAAATCAGCCTAAAACAACCTAAAATGCACAAATTCTCACATCTTCTCTTTATCTCAGCATTAAACACCATTAAATGATGCATCAGGCTTCCTCCTTGACACCCAAATAATTCATCTCATCATTACTTAATCATATCATGCTGATTCTATCTACAGCGCTGTACATATCCTTTATAAGATTCTTAAGGTGCATGAAACTGTGCTAACTAGGTCAGTCAAATTCCTCCAGGAAAATTAGAGATGGGAAGGAGAGAGGAAATTCATGCTTAGAGCGAAAAAAAAGTAGACTCATAAACTTACAATCTATTTATGCTCCAAGAAAGAATTCATACCTATATCAACTCAAAGCCTTTTGAAGGAGCACCGATCATTTTGGGGGAAGAGTTCATCGATTCTCTCATAAGTTACAATAACAAGTGTGGCAAAAATATATATTAACCCTCTGAAAGCACATCAATCATATGGTAGAGCACATTTTGAGTCAAAATGTTAACATTTGAATGTATTGAATGTTAAAGCACAAAAAGTCATTAGTTTACAAACAGTCACACATCATTTTAGGATGAAAAAAAGGGCAGCCATAAACGACCATATCGTTAAACTTCGAATCTGTTAAAAAAAAAACAAAAAAAACATGAACACTGACACAGAAGCTAGGATGTGGTATGTGTTGGGTATGTGTCATTATTACATTATTATTATTACTATTGTTATTACATCATCATTATTATTATTATTATTACTTTTATTATTATTGATATTACTGTTGCCGTCATCACAATATATTATTGTTATAATCACCATCTTTAGTATTATTATTATTATTATTATTATGCATGCTAGTACTACTTAAATACTGCTTCTATTATTCAGATTGGCATTGCTGTTTATTTTCATTGCTGTTATTATCATTGCTGCTCTACTGCTGTTTTTGTGTTTTGTGTTCACCATATGTTGTATGTTTTGCACCCTTAATAAAAAAAAAAGTTGAATCTGATCCTTACGGCTCCGCTTATCAAACTCTTTAGTCCACTAACATGCAGGCCTGAAACCAGCGTTAATAAAATTCTTCATGTGAAGAAAAAAAAAAGAAAGAAACAGCCAAAAGATAAAAGGGTGAAGAACCATTCAAACAGAAGAGTACTCTGGGAAAGAAAATTAATGATGAAATCCTTCTTCTGCTCAAAGAAAAATGCAAGTCTTCATGTAAAACAGGCTTTCGTCCACCAGACAACACCTTTAACGCTATAGTCAATTGGTTCAGCAATATGGGGAGCAGCCTGAAACACTGAGATCTCTTATAGTATTTGAAAAGCTGCCCTGACATTTACATACAGTTCAGTAACTGAGAGCAAAGCCCCAGTGCACTGCTCAACTACAGGAACAGATCTGTATAATAAGAAGGCAGGCAGAAAAGACATCTGGAGTCAGACAAAATGGCACATAATGGCCCTGGACACTTGAGCCACATTTAAAAACATATGGGTGTCTTTGCATTAGAGATGCACTGAAATTTGAGGATGTGTGCAATTATAATTTTTTTTTTATTTGACTGTTGATTAAATAAAAGTGATTAAGTAGTCCATTGTTAAAGTGGACATCAGATAAAAATGTCACTTTTACTTGAGTAAAATCCATTCACTTTTTTTTTTTTATCCCCAAAAAACCTACACAGTCTCAATTACTTTTTGGGAACAGGCTTTGATAATGACCCATTTTCAGGTTTTGTGGGTATGCATGGAAGCAAGATAGCTTTTAAGAAAAAAATGAAAAATAAAATCATAGTGATATGTGTGGTGCAAAAGAACTCCGTTCCTTCAGTGAAGTATGCTGGCAATAGCATATTGCTTTGTGTTTTTCTCATCAACATAGAGTACGCATGTTGTTAAAAGGAAGAAAAGGAAGAGTGGATGGTGCAATAGATAGGAAAACACTGCAAGAGAACCTGCCTCAGTCTGCTGGAAACCTAAAAAAAACATCTTGCTTGGACAATGATCTCAAACACTTTCATTTAAAATGAAGAGTTCAAAAAGATAAAGTCATATGTCCGGTGACAGGACAACAAGGGATGGACTGCTTCATTGTAGGAAGAGTTTTTTTATGGATAATGGACATATTTTGGCTAGAAGCAAAGGTTTATCAGCTGTTTGGACTCGCATTCTGACGGCACCCATTCACTGCAGAGGATCCATTGGTGAGCAAGTGATATACATTTCTCCAAAACTGTTCAGATGAACAAACTCTTACATTTTGGATTGCCTGAGGGTGTGTACATTTTCAGCTAATTTAATTTCTGGGTGAACTATTCCTTTAATAGTCAAATGAAACCACTGCATTTGGTATAGAGCATAGAGTTTGTTTTTGTGAAACGGTGAAACAGAAACCAGTTATACACAGAGGCCAGACTCTCTGAAGGGTTTGTGGGTAGTGTTTTGTATAGATGGTATTGGGCCATTCTCTTATATTAGAGGAGAGAAGATCATTCCCACTGAAAAATAATACATTGCACTAGAACAGGTGTTGTCAAACGAAATTATCCCAGTCTCGAACAGCGAGAGCAATTCGGCAACAATTTCACATGTGGGAGAGGAGCATAAAACCTATAAGGCTGTCCACATAAAATTCCCCATCTTAACAAATAGTGAGATGCCTCCATAGCTCAGCATTGGCAAGACTAAATTGCCCAAGTCGAATTTATTCTAGTTTATTTTCCTCCACAAAACTCAAGGTACTGTCTCTATACACCCAATTTATAACAGTCACGTAGTTTGGCCACAACTGAGGATTGTTTGGAGGGAAGAAAGCCTATTAACTAATGTAGAAACAATTATATCTATAGCCCTATTTGGACAGGATTAGTTTTACACGGGGAGGCGGGGTAATGTAATAACTACCACAGTTCCTCTGTGATTTTAATCCTGTCTGAATTGGTCATGTCAGTGATTTAAAAGAATTACACTTTCTTTTTCCTACTATAAAATGCCTTGAAGAAATATCTACAGGTGAAAGTAGTCCTGTCTGAATTAACTATATTGACCTATGTCCAGTCTGCAGGCCGTGTACAGTAACTAATGCTGTAGATCAAGTGCTCTAAGTGTCTCAGTAAATTTGACCAATGAAAAGACACTAGAAAATGAAAACATTCATTCAACATATCATTAATCAAAAAACAAAAACGTACATGTAAAAAATAAGCTTCTGACATGCCTTCAAATCCCCTGCTTACAAACACATCGGGAAACCAAACCCTGCATCCCAGTGTGCATAATAAATAATATGTGCGATTAGAATAAGTGTGTCCCAAAGCATAGAAAACAGTGCACCAAATATCCCTGGATGGTTTACTATTTCCAGTAGATTTTCGAAGATCTGTGAAATGGCTAATATTGCCCATAACCCATCGTGCTTTGGAGGAAGATTCAATTCAGAACCACAAACATGGTGGATGTAAAAGAGCACAATTTTATGACATGTTAGTATGTCCCAAAGCTTGCCTACTATTCTGTTATACATTCAAAAACTATCTCCATTTTTTTCCCACAAAAAGAGTATAGTTTTAGGGTATGATATATGTTGGCGGACTGCGAACAGGCCTAGTGAACCCCTGCTGGTGGATGCTATAACTACAACATCTTGACTTTTTCCCTCACCATGCATTTCCAAAGCCTACGAGAGCTCAAAGAGACAGGTATGATTCTCAAGACTACTTCAGCCACATTTGTCAGGTAGTATGGACATGTTATGCATGATATTCATTACAAAGCATCACTCACAGCACCTCTTCCTTTTGTCTCTACCAACTGTCATAATTTGTATGTAAAACATAAATAAAAGGTCACGTTTTGGTGTCTTTAAGCTCGAGAGAGATAAAATAAACCACAACCAGCAATCAACAGGGCCTAAGCACAAATAGCACACTCAATAATTCAGAATTCATTCCATTTAGATTATAGTTGCTGAGGGAAAAATGCCCAAATTCATGCAATATAGAGCCAATCCTGTCGCCAACTAAATTTAGTGTACTGTAATATTAGTGTATGTACATTTCATTATGATGAGCAATCGGTTACATTTTATTGCCCATTGGCAAATATTTTTAATGTGTTAGAACTTTTATCAAAGAAAAGTCTGATATTTTGACAAATCAATATTCATTTTATAACTCTCTGATAGTACCTATATGTACCTATATATTTCATTTTAATACAACTCTTCAAAAATCACACTATGAAAAAATATTAAATAGTAATCACTACAGTATTATTTTACAACAAAATTATGACTTGACATTACAAAAAAAAAACACAAAACTGCATTATATTTTAAATGTTTTCTAATTTAATATTTTCATTTCACAAATTGAATATACTCTATACAGTAATTACTTTTTTTTTTTAATATTCTATGTTTGCACTTTTGGAAGTGGATCTTTACGACCCCTAATTAGGCTCAATATTTTGCATTTTAGACTCATTTTGAACACAACTAATTTTCTGTGAGTGACTTCAAAATATGCAATAAAATTTCCCCTTTTTTCAGCAGATTTCAAATTCATATGGCATCGTTTTCAACAGCGTATTGACTGCCTTTATGTTGCGTCTGTGTGTGAGGTCAATTACTCATCCCTGGATGGTGTCTTTTACAGCAGAGCGGTAAACATTAGCTTAAGGACGGTGGGCCCTTCTGTCTCCTACATATGGGGAGTGTTGTTGTGGCCTTGCTCTTGCCAGCTCCGGTCAGATGAACTCCTACCGCAGTGTACATATGTCGTATTACACAGCTTGCCAATTAAACCTAGTAATGCCTCTCAGTGCCAGTCAATTAGATTCACACATAATATACTGATGGATTTCTGGGTGAGTTATATATTACTTGGTGAAAGGCAGTCGATGCTATTCAAAGATACCGCACATATGTTGCCAATATGTCTGTGAAGGAGCTTATCATCTCAAAAGTATTTCATTTATGTTAACATCTGATTAATGTGTCATATTAGAATAAACCCTAAATTAAAATGTCATTTAGATTGTTGTCTCTATTATAATTAACTATGGATGCAAAGCTTATTAATGTGGCATAATTATTCCAGATATACCAAGTAAAAACCTAAAAAAATAATACATTTAAAAAAATTATAATAATAATAATAAATAAATAAATAAATAAACAAACAGTTGATGTTTGCTTTACATGTGAAAAAAGTGTGGATTTATATTAATCATACATTTGAAGGGAAATCCTGAGAACGAGCAGCTGTAGGCCCAGAGGTGTGGAGCCAGATGGCCATGGGTTATGTGAATACAACTGCATCACACTGTTCCAGGACCTTGAGGACACTGTTCTTGTGTTTGAGGGAAAAAAAAGCACTAGAGAGCAATGGTGGATTTATGACAGCCGAGCAAGTCACAACACAGTCACTGGCACTTTTGTCTTAAAGGGACAGTTCACATAAATCATGACAAATCTGTCATGAATTACTCAGCATCACATCATTCCAAAGCTGTCTTTGGAATGACTTTCTTTCCTCTGTGAAACACAAAAGAAGATATTTTGAAAAATTTTCTTAGTGTTTTTTGTTGTCCATACAATGAAAGTCAATGTGGTCCAAGTAAGTTGAAACAAGAGAAGATTAAAATTGATGCTGTAACAGGTCTCTGAGTTTGTTATTTGCTTTGCTCATAGCTGCCAGCTTGCACCTCTTTCCCTCACTTTCTGACACTTGTCCTTGGCTTAAAAACCAAGGACTAAAGTCCCACAACAAAACTCCCTCACACAGAGGCACAAATAAACAACACTCACCATCTCCTGTGGATCTGGAGGTGACGAAGTGAACGCACAGAGAATACTGAACTCAGCAAGCAAAACAAACAGACAGATAGAGATATTTTACTGATGCCAAATGCACAAAACGCACATATACAGTGTAGACCAACAGAGTAAAAGCTGAAGTTGAAGTATAATGTGCACATCTGAGTGCATTAGTGTTTCTACTGAGCGCATGAGTGAGAAAGAGCTGTTTGTGTGTAATGTTGTTACCCTGACTGGGGAATCACCTGGAGGAACAGCGGGATGGGAAGAGGAGAAGGTGTTGTATTGTCTGATGGCAGCAGGTAGAATCAATCCCCAGCAGCGCTTGTTAAAACACTGTGGTGGAAAGAGCCGTTGGCTAAAGGTGCTCAAAGGCAGAGCATTGTGGGTACGATTAAATTGTTCATGATGGAAACACATAATGGTTTCAATTGCCATATATCTATTTATATATATATATACACTTTTGTGCAAACCATAATATTTGTTTTCACATTTTTCTTTAATAAACAGAAAGTCCAAAACACCCCTGAAATATAAATGTTTTGTAACAATGTAAAAGTAGTTACTACCATTTCTAACTCATTTAATGCATACAAGTATTATTTATAAAATACTATTTTTACTGTATTATTTAACCCTTGTGTTGTGCTTAAGCTTACGCACCTCAGTTTTTCAGTGAAAAAAAAAAGCATTATTTGTGGATATTTTGGCAGTATTCACCCAAAAACTGAGGTGCATAAGCTCAGCTCAATGAGGCCTGCGATCAATCAATTCCAAAACGAAATACAGAACCTCTACTAATTGAAACAAAGCAAGTTCATATACAAACTGAATCCAATATTTGGTGATAATATAGCATAACAAGAAATGTATAAGCTATTTTTTTCTAAAGGCTGATCATTTTTGACTGGGAACAGCAGTGCACAAGGTGGTAAAAAATGTAACAATGTGGTTAAAAAAAAGTTGTTATACCCTCTGTGAGAAAAAAGTCAGTAAGTCCAATTCAGTATTTAGACCAATGCGATAACATAACTAAATACCATAACTGACATTTTCAGTAAAAAGACAGTCCTTTCCAGGTTAAAAATGACCACAACATTTAAACAGTTAATAATAAATGCAGCCTTAGTGAGCAAGAGATTCTCTCAAAACATCCCACAGACTCCAAACTATTCAGTTGTAGTTTATACATTTTAAGAGTGGCTTAGAACTCCAAAAAGTTTTTTGGATCATCATGTATATAATTCCCTTGGTGGTTTAACCTATAAATTCACCATTAAAGTTTTGCAAGTTTTTATAAAATGCTTGTGGGCATGACAGTTATATATATATATAAATCTGCTGTGTTTTTAGCCCCTAGGTCTACTTCCTATTTTTGCTATATAAGTGCTTAGAACCAAAATTCAGATTTTTTATTTTATTTATTTATTTATTTTCGAAATTCAGTGTCAAAAGCTGTATAGGGAAAATATTTAATCTTCCCACACAACTTGTCAAGTGTGCTCCATCTCACTTTTGGGCGACAGCATCTTAAACTTACAGTCTTCGGATAATTCAAAGACACAAGCTGAGAGGAGATAAGACACAGGGTTGCTTCTTTATGAACATTCAAAAAGAAAACAGGCATCGACTTGCTCAACATAAAAAACTGTGAATATGTCATTAGCGGATATATTCCTTTACCTTTCAAGGTAAATTAAGCTCCTGGTACATACTTGTTGCTTTCCCAGTTTTACTATTCACTATTCATGTTCTGTATTTCAGAGTGACAAAGAGCGACATCTGTCTTAAGAGTTTTAAAAGCAGACAGTTGTCAGATTGTCAGGCAGCGAGTCTGTCTTCATTTGCATATAGTAAACAGATGACAGCATATGCAAATGACAACATTAACATCACCAAGGTAAAATGTAAACAGTCCAATGTTAATAAGACACCCTTGTACATTTTTGACAGAAAACTGAACAGTAATTAGTGGCAGTGCATGAGAATAAATAAATCTATAGTTAGCAATGGTAGCCATTGACTTCCATTGTATGGAAAAAAAAATACTTTGGAAGTAAATGGCTACTGTCAACTATATGGTTATTTATACAGGAATGGAACAATTTCAGGGTGAATAAATGACATAATTTAAATTTTTAGAAGAAATATTAATAATAAAGTTTTATTTTTTTACTTCAGAATTTCACCTTCAATTCAGTGTTATATTTCCTGTGAAATTTGTTTCTAAACCATCTTTTTGCAATCTAATTTCTTGTATTTTTACATATCCAAGGTCTGATTCATCTAAATGATCCATCCAAAAAAAAAAAAAAAAAATTCTTCATTTAATCAGACTAAATGTGACCCTGGACCACAAAACCAGTCATAAGGGTAATGTTTTTTAAATTGAGATTTATACATCATCTGAAAGCTGAATAAATAAGATTTCCATTAATGTATGGTTTGTTAGGATCGGACAATATTTGGCCGAGATACAAATATTTGAAAATCTGGAATCTGAGGGTGTAAAAAAAATCTAAATATTGAGAAAATCACCTTTAAATGTGTCCAAATTAAGTTCTTAGCAATGCATATTACTAATCAAAAATTAAGTTTTGATATATCTGCGGTAGGAAATGTACTAAATATCTTCATGTAACATGATATTTACTTAATATCCTAATGATTTTTGGCATAAACGAAAAATCGATCATTTTTACCCTTACAATGTTTTTTTGGGCTATTGCTAGAAATATACCCCAGCGACTTAAGACTGGTTTTGTGCTCCAGGGTCACAAATTAAGATTTGTACCATCCCCAGATTTATAAATCAGAATAATGGCTTAATCCAATTACCACTTATACAAGACACATATATAATCAAGCATTCATTAATCTGAATGTTGTTGTGCATAGAAGCACAAACAAACAGCTGCACTCATTGGATCTCTCATTTTAAACCTGAAGCCCCTCGCAACCTGAACTAACATCAACATACCCGTACCAAAACCCGGCCCTCGGCCCAAAACCGCAACCCAAGATGAAAACACAGGGCTGGCCAAATCATTAACTAATGCCTCTGTGTATGCCAGTGTGACTCAGAAGTTATGATAAATTATGAAGTCCATCATCACACCAGATTAATTACGTCAGGCAAAGTCTGAATGCCTTTTCCAGGACTGGCACACTGAGATGCCAAATAGAGATGTCAGTATCTCATACGGGGCTTGCTAAAGCAAATATATATATATATATATATATATATATATATATATATATATATATATATATATATATATATATATATTTTTTTCTATAT
>NW_015505230.1:511322-523981 GCF_001515645.1 Sinocyclocheilus grahami
TATATATATATATATATGAGTACTGCTCATTCTAACTAAATAAATAAATAAATAATTTAGTATCAGTTTATTTTCCAGTAAATCCTATGGATTTTATATTAATAAATTTAGATATATTATCTGAAAATAAGTCATACTATATTTATGTCTTAAGTTTATATTATAATATTTGGCTGAGATACAACTATTTGAAAATCTGGAATCTGAGGGTGTAAAAAAATCTAAATATTGAGAAAATCACCTTTAAATGTGTCCAAATTAAGTTCTTAGCAATGCATATTACTAATCAAAAATTAAGTTTTGATATATCTGCGGTAGGAAATGTACTAAATATCTTCATGTAACATGATATAAGTACTGCTCATTCTAACTAACTAAATAAATAAATAATTTAGTATCAGTTTATTTTCCAGTAAATTCTATGGATTTTATACTAATAAATGTATATATATTCTCTGAAAATAAGTCATACTATATTTATGTCTTAAGTTTATATTATAAACTTAATATCATAACTTATCATAACATTCATAAAGTTATCATAACTTCTGAGTCACACTGAAAATAAGTCATGCTATATTTGTCTTAAGTTTATCTTGTTTTAAGGATGTCAAGATGTCAAGACTCTTAATGAAAAAAAAATGCTTCTATTTAAATATTTGTTTTCCCCGTTGTATTTGAATCTTAGTCTAGCAGTCAGTTTTCCCCCCTAATAACAGCATGTTTTTTTTTAAACTGCCTTTTTGCCTTTCAATTGTTTGACTGAAATGTCATTTAAAATTCTACCAGTCTTAACAATACTCTTTTTTCTTCTATTAAACTCCAAACAAGTCCTAATTTCCTGAAAGAAGTTGAATATGAATAGTACATCAGCATTACTTTGCCGTTGCGGCTTGTTTCCCAAGAGCATTATTACCTTGTTACATTCCCATTTCATCTTCCAGAAAAACCAGAGCAGAGAAGATTTTTCCCATAATACCTTTTTAACAAACACCCTACATGTTGCTTTAAGTGCAGCTCCATCATTAAATAACAAATGGCACAATTTTAGTGACATTATGGGTAACATTATGTAGAATCTGGGACTGGTTCCCGAAGATAAATCCTAATCGTGAGCATAAAATGTTCATTCCCAAAAGTGCAGGCGGATTCTCTTGAGTCATGGCGGCATACTGATTTTCCCTTTGCACTTCACTCTGCGTTCTGATGCAGGACGCTATGCATAAATCAATATCCCACTCAGACATGAGAATAGTTTTAAACAAGAGCCTTGATGAGCAATTTTGAGTGCAAAGCGCTACCTCTTCTTACGGATGACATGCTAGAACATGCTAACATTCTTTACACGGATTGACAAGAGAGAGAGAGACACTTGACACAGACAGATGCGTCTTGAGAAAGTCCAGAACAACTAATAGTGTTTCAACTTGTCATCTTCCTTGTTTCTCTAGCAGTGTTTTTCCTTGTTTTTAAAATCTACTTCAAAATCTCAAGGTCAATTGCATTATTCAGTAATGATAAAAAGAGCATCTTCGAGGAAAATCCAACCTGATCTCAAAACATGTCTTTGTTTTAAATGCTAAAATTATATAATTGTCTTCATATTTCCAGGATTAAAAACCAAAAAGCAGATTTTCGGTGATTTTTATTTTAGGATACCACTTAATTTTAAAATGTTCAATACATTTTGAAGATTACGAAACAAAAAGCAGATTTTAAGTGATTTTAATTTTGAGGACAACACTGTATAAACTGTAAACTTTCTATATATTTCCAGGATTACAAAACAAAAAGCAGAATTTCAGTGATTTGCATGTTATGAAACCACTTTACTGCAAAATTGTCTATAAGATTTCCCATATATTTCCAGGATAACAAACCAAAAAAAAAATAAAAGTGATTTTTCTTTTAAGACACCACTTTATTGTAAATTTGTCTATATATTTCCAGGATTAAAGCAGATTTTCAGTGATTTTCATTTTAGGATACCACTCTACTGTTTGAAAAAAGTTGTAAGTGAAACAAAGATTGTCAAATGTTTTTCATGTTAATTCAGTGTCTCACTTGCTAATTAATTATACATTTACTAGCATTTTTTAATGAAAATTGTTCCTACATCAACTTATTTCCAGTGTACTGTATGTATTTATATTCAAATGTGATTTCTTGATTAAATATGATCACTCAATCAAAAGTAATATTTAAATCAGTAGAGTTATCTATTACAGCTCCTGTGGCTTGATTGCTTCGAATGTAGATATCTTGACAAGCAGCTATCAATGCATATTGTCACAGCAGGGATCCAAGATGAGGATAATCATTCCACAATCTCATATGGCAATGCAAAAAATTGTATTGTTTCTCACTTTGCATGAGTTTGCATGCGATAAGAATAATAAAAAGCAGACAAAACTGTCTGTACATGTTTGTGTGTGTGTGTGTGTGTGTGTACATCTCAGCTTGTCTGAAGCGCATGTGAACATCCCTGTATTTGACAGGCCGGGGGCTAAAATGAATGATGTGTGGGAAAACTGTGCTTATTCGAGTGATAAATCATTGTTTAGCAAGTTGCCATAAGGGCGAGATAACACTTGACACAATTATTGGAATGGAATGCATGGCCATTCTCTCTCTCTCTCTCGGCCGATAATGCCAGACACGCTGCCACTTACTATCTGCTACCAAACCTAAACTTCTGACGTGCGCTAGGCTGCCCTACTTAAATAAAGTGCACCATTTTTAGGCTGCACGACTGCAAATGTTGTCACTAACAAGCCGAATAAACAAGATCAACTGCACAAGCTTGCAGCACATTTAAAGACTCACAGTTTCTTGTTTTGCGTCGTGTTGGGGCAAACTTTATATAACTAATCACACACTAGGTGCATCGGTTACAAGATCATTTCATTTTCCTCCCCGACTGTTGTTGCGATTCTGAAACTCATTCTCAAACACGTTCGTGCAACATATCAACAAACAATACAGAGGAAAACAAGGAAAAAATATGCTGCAGCAGTGGTTGGGGAGCAATTTGATGTTTCTTCACAGACGTAAAAGTTGCAATGCTCTTAGTTTAAGAGACGCAGCTGTTATAAAGGACAACATTTAGTTGGAATGATAAAGCATCAACATCAGAATAATTTTGAATTTCATTAAAAGTCCAACTGAGTTGTAATGATTGTAAATTCCAGCTGACAAGCTGTCAATAAAACATTTCACAGTCTGAATAACACTGATGAAAGTATTTCAAGGCCTTACTCTTCACACTCTCGGTTTCACTGCAAGGAAACTAAGAGCTAAGAATCTGGAATATTTAGGTTAAATAATGCTTTTAAAAAAACAAAACAAGCAAACAAAAAAGTTAGATCACAAAACAGGATTTGTACAGGTGTAAATCAAGCTGCAGATATATGACAAATACATGATTTGGCTCAAAGACGAGCTGTACTATGCATCCAATTAAATTTACAAAAGTGATTTTAATGCAAGTAAAGTGTCTTTACTTTAATGTTCAAATAACTTTTGAGAAAATAAAATGTCAAAACATGGGTGAAATAATGTTCCATTGTCATTCAGTGTAACAGATATATATTTATTTAAAAATAAAACACATTTATTCTGAACTGTACTAATTAAAATACATAAAACAAAAATATTTTAAATGATTGAAACATGTGAGTAAACCCTAGTTTGAAGGATATTGGTAAAGATTTGTAATTACAATTAATTATTTTTTTTAATGCTTAAAAAAACCCTTTGTGTCTTTGACTCGCATACATTATAAAAAAATGTGCATTGTTATGAAAAATTATATCTCTTAAGAGTGAATACAGTCTCAGTAAAAGTATGTGTGTGTGTGTGTGTGTGTACCTGTTTTTTCTATTCTGGTGGGGACTTAAACCTGAATACACACAGACTCATGGGGACTCATGTCACTGTGGGGACCTAAATTGAGGTCCCCACGGGTAAACAAGTTAATAAATCACACAGAATGAATTTTTTTGAAAATGTAAAAATGCAGAAAGTTTCCTGTAAGGGGTAGGTTTAGGTGTAGGGTTGGTGTAGGGCAATAGAATATACGGTATGTACAGTATAAAAACCATTACGCCTATGGTATGTACCCACAATGATAGCAAACCAGACGTGTGTGTGTGTGTGTGTGTGTGTGAGAGAGAGAGAGAGAGAGAGAGAGAGAGAGAGAGAGAGAGAGAGACCACAATGATAGCAAACCAGACACGTGTGTGTGTGTGTGTGTGTGTGAGAGAGAGAGAGAGAGAGAGAGAGAGAGAGAGAGAGAGAGAGAGAGAGCGAGAAAGGAGAATGTAAGTGTGTGAGAGTAGAAATATATGTATGTGAAAGGAGAATATAAGTGTGTGAGAGTACCAGAATGAATTATGTCTTATATGGCCCCTCATATATATAAATAATCCTCTCAAAAATGACAAACAGACTTCAAAGATACAAACTGTGTATTGCTATACTTTATGTTGGAGCTATCTCTATAACTGACTCTGTTTTCAAGATTTCAACATTTGAAATGTCTTGTAACTCTTTCCTTTTCTTCTAGTATAAAGCAATGCTGACATGTTCATGACAACAATCAACAAAAACTGACATACTTGCAAAAAAATGATAATAATAAAGCATCCACAATTTCCAACAAGTTAACATGAAATAATTCAAAATCCTGGACCTGGATCAACCTAATAGACTTCAATCCTGACAGCCAACTACACTACACTTTTAGTTTCCTTTGAGAAAGATGGCTTGTTCTACTTCTGTCAAGTGAGCACAACCACACATATTGTGTGCTTTATTTTTTCAGAACATTCTTTGTGCTTCATGCTTCCCAATCAAAGCCAGTTTTCACCCCTTCTGTCTGATTAGGAATGATTACAGTCTAAGTCTCAATGCCCACTTTTCTCATAGCCCACCGAGGCTCTTCAGACACCCACAGTAAAGGTGATGACCATCTATGTTCCTCTTCTATACTGGAATTGACCATTTCCACCAAATAGGACCCCACATGCTATCTGGACTGCAATTTACAAATGCAATCTGGTGTGAAATGTGAGTGACAGAAATCAGTATGTACAGAATGGAGTACGTACAGTATGACTGCTTGTAATAGGACTGGCGAGTGTGTTCTCCTTGGGGACGGGTTTTCGAAGGCCAGACGAAGACGTGCAGTGTTACATTTACAGGAGATAGAACTGCAATCAGTGCAGGTCTCAACCCCATCTCAACTTTCTCATAATGAGATATTGAAACCAAGCCCTGGGACATGCAACCATTTTACTCTTGTGCAGAGATGGACATATTGATAGACATGCATAGACAACTCAATACAAGCTGTGGCTACAGGAAGAGAATAAGCTGATTTCATTACGGAAGATGCCAGTGTTGTAAAATGGAAGGATTATTGGTTGTGTACTTGTGTTACACTTGATGGGATGAAAATGAGGTGTTTGCTTATGGTCACTGAATTATATGCTGACAGTAGTACTGTAACAGTGTAATGCTGCATGTGAGCAATCAATATTAATATATTTTGGCTGATCAAATGAAACTGGACAGCCAACTTGATGCCTTCTCTGTTTTATTGATCAGTGTTATGAAGGAAACATGAATCTTGACAGTAATATTTCATTTTTTATGTTGCACCTGTGACAAAATATAATCGAAAAACAAAAAGAGAACTTGAACTTGAATAAACCTGACAAGAACCAAAATACAAAAAATTAACAAAAAGAAAAGGGATGCATAAACAGTAACACAATAAGATACAACTAAAAACAATCAAGCCAGAAAAAAAAGAACAAAAACTCAAACTCTTAACATATCAAAAAATAAACAGAAAACAAAAATCACATATTATCTCTCTAAAATCTGAATTGCATCCCCTTAACAGTATTGCAATTAAACTGAGAGCAGATACCTGCTTCTTTCTTCTTCTTTGTATTTATTTATTTATTTATTTATATTTTTAAAAACATTCAAGTGTTTAAAAAACAATTTCTCATTGTTACTGATTGATTTATGTCATTGATGTATACTATACTGTATACCATTATAGTTTATGTTAATATTTTGAATTAGATTTTATTGTTATATTTTCAATGTTTTTTTTTCCAAATAATGTTTTTATATATTTATTTATTTATTTATTTATTATTTATTTATTTATTTATTTATATTTGAAAAACATTAAAGTGTTTAAAAAACAATTTCTCATTGTTACTGATTGATTTATGTCATTGATGTATACTATACTGTATACCATTATAGTTTATGTTAATATTTTGAATTAGATTTTATTGTTATATTTTCAATGTTTTTTTTTCCAAATAATGTTTTTATATATTTATTTATTTATTTATTTATTTATTTATTTATTTTTTATTTATTTATTTATTTATATTTGAAAAACATTAAAGTGTTTAAAAAACAATTTATCATTGTTACTGATTGATTTATGTCATTGATGTATACTATACTGTATACCATTATAGTTTATGTTAATATTTTGGATTATATTTTATTGTTATATTTTCAATGTTTTTTTTTCCAAATAATGTTTTTTTATGTAGTTATTTTTTTATTTATTTATATTTTTAAAAAACATTCAAGTGTTTAAAAAACAATTTCTCATTGGTACTGATTGATTTGTCATTGATGTATACTATACTGTATACCATTATAGTTTATGTTAATATTTTGAATTAGATTTTATTGCTATATTTTCAAGGTTTTTTTTCCAAATAACATTTTTTTATATATTTAGTTTATTTATTTATTTATTTATTTGAGTTTTAGGTTATTTAGTCAGAGTTTTAGTACTTCATCTTAAACTAAATGAAAATTAGATTGAAGTTTTTAGTTTTAGCTGTGTCATTGTCTCAAACAAACCGTGCTCCAAAGTTTACATTCAAAAGTTAGAGATAACAAACATTTATCATGCCAAAATACTGAAGTCTACAATTAAAAGTTAGGAATTTTAAAATGAAAATTTCTTTTCCAATTTTTCAAGACACAATTTTCCCAGGTTTTACTATCATACTATCCTTTTTCTGCAATTTGATGAATTATAAGAGAAACATAAGGCAAACTTGACACTTTCATGAAGCGCAACTCTAACATATACAGCACTATGAAAGGGCAAATTATTATTGTGCTCATAAGATATATGATTGCTAAATTCATTGTTGAGTGTATTTTTTAAAAAGCAGGATCCTGTTTAATACTGGCATTGCATTTTCTTCTACAAAACCCTAGTGACACAGAATTATAAATCAGAAGCGAGTCTCGTCTGTGAGACACTTTGTCAAACTCAAACATTGACAGAAGTGGCTCCTCTGTCTGTCCACGATAACACCAAAATCTCCAAATGGACAGAACATCACTGTCGTCTGTGATCAGTTTCATGTTCCAATAAAATATTTTCCCTTCTCCAGACTGAAAAGAGGATGTTTGGGAATGTGAGAACAGACTTACTGATCTCAGTCCTTAGAATCAATCAAGACAGCATTGCCCAGTGGATAATACGGGACGTGTTGTAACCCGATCAATATTTGGCCCTGCCGTGCCGCATATAAATCTCCTATGCTGGATATTGATGAATTAGCCTTAAATAACCTTAACTAGATACATGCAGAGATCTCGTGGAAGCTGATTTATAGATTTATAGCTTGTCAAAGATGAATGCTGAATCGAAAGAGGAGAATAGAGTTGGTGTTTCTTTTGTTGATCCTTTTCGCAATTCATAATCCCTTTGCTAGAAATTGATTTCATATGTTCTCGTTTCAAAAGTACATGAGGAAATCTGGTTTAAAGTAACTATAAACCCAGTTTCACAAAACTAGCTTGTGATTTAAAGAGACAGTTCACCCAAAAAAGAAAATACTGTTTACCACCCTCATGTCATTCCAATGGTTCTTGAAAACCTTTTAGACGGCAATTCTTTAAAATGGACACCATAAATTTCTCATAAAAGTGGCCCAATCAATGGCGCTTTGCCATCAACCAAATCAAACCTAGCATAAAACATTGAGACAGTATTTTTGAATCACGGATGAGATTTCAGAGCTTCAATTTAACTATTTTTATAGTGTTTTGGACAATGGTGAGACATAATTTTGAGTGAGCTAAACATTGAACGCTGTTCAAAATACTGCTTAGGTTTTCCTGGTGTTGGTCCACAATATTGTTGGAGACTTAGCATCGCTTTAAGTAGGATGGTGGGCGGAAGGAAGGGCGCAAACACCTATTAAAAAGCTTTAGATGAAAATGAGTGGTGTTGTGTTTGGACCCCACAGCTTGTATGCACTTGATTGATCACTGGCTCTCTGTTTCTCTGGCCTCGCCGCATTAATGGCTTTCCTCGCACCCTCCAATTACTCTCAGGAAAATGATTTGAGCCTCTCCTGATATCTAAGAGTCACTGGAAATTTCTGAACTGGAGCCTATCCAACTTAATGCATAAATTAACAGGGCCTCATGGAGAGGAAGAGGAGTTATTCATCACTTGAGTCGAAGGAATCTTACAGCCTGATGTGCATCGGTTAACCGTAGGCCTGTGTTATGTACCTGCATGTTTATGGGATCTTGTCACTTAAGAACTGAAGGAGCGAGGCTGCAAGGCTGGATGGCTTCGGAAAGAGGATTAAGGGCGGAATTCTCTGTGGTGGAGCGCAGGGGTGGGAATGGAGCACTGATGCGGGGAGATAGACAGAGGATGGAGAGTGAGAGGGAAGATGTGTAGAGAGGGATGAAGTGTTGACAGATAGGCAGAACTATTTTTTATGGCTTCAAAGCTATTGATGAGGAAAGAGGCACAGCAAACTTCCTCACACAAAAGCTGTTGGCTGCAGCGTTTACTGCTGCTCTGCAATATGTGTGCATTTAAAAATATATGACTATTGTGAAAAGAGAAAATAAAACTAAAAATAAGGCAGAAATAACTTTTTTTCCTCTTTATGAGGATGCACCAGTGGCAGTCCTGGGTGTTCTGTGAAAGATAGATTTAATAAATAAATAAAGCTCTACATTACATGGTTGTATGCAGTGTGTTATCATTTTATAATTTTACAGATTTTATTATCATAAAAAAATTATATGAAAAACGTTTATTATGGAAAATACAAAATGTGTTGTATGGTGTATTTATTGAAATAGTTGTCAGTGGCAGTTGTAAGAAACATAAAATAAAGTAAAATAATAATAGAAAAAAAAAAAAAATAAAATAAAATACTGTCATTTTGTATATCCTAAAGATGAGTTTAATATTGAGGAAAAAAAGGAAAAAAAACATATGAAGTTAATTTGCAAAAACTGATAGACTCCACTTTAAAAAAAAAGAGCTGATTGCCGTACATTATTCTCCACATATAGCGCAATCTGAACCCTAAACATGTTTTGTCCACTTTCAAGGCATTGCTAGTTCACGTTTTACTGCAGAAGTAAACAAGCGCCCTTGTTGTTTTTGAACAGAAACCGATAAGTCCATTTTAGCGAATCAGCGTGCTGTATTCAGGTCAGGTGACAAGGCTACTTTCACTTTGAAAAGACGTGCTAGCTGAGAGGAGTTTCGTCAAAGCTGAGTAAAAGTGATCGAGGATGGATAATTTTGACGAACTTGACGAACCTGTGATATCTTCTTCAGGGCAAAAAAGGAAAATAAAAGCTGAGACGTTTTCACAGAATCTTGCAAAAGCAGCGCGTTACAATGATGAGGGAAAAGCTCAATGTATTGCGTGTAATCACATCCATACAGATTATGAACAACAACAACGTTTGTCAGGCATCTACATTGTCATCTGAAGAGATTACAAAGATTAAACCAGTGTTTTTTAACTTTAAAACATGAAATGGGGAGTTATCTGCTTTTGCCAAAAAACAGTGACTGTTGGAGTTATCTGCTTTTGTAATTAAACAAACTTTTTTAATATGTTAAAAAAACATACTTTCAATGAACTTTAATTTGGTAAATTACCTGTATTTGTTTAAGTTATTATTACTTAATCAAAACAACCCAACTGCAGTTTGATTGATATTACTTGGAATGCGCAATAAAAAAACGTGATTTCTGAGAAAATAAAAATAAAAATGGAGTTTTCGGTTTTTGCAAATGCACTCTTCATATATTTGGCAGGCTTACCCACAATGCAATTACCCTAAACATGTTTTGTCCACTTTCAAGGCATTGCTAGTTCACGTTTTACTGCAGAAGTAAACAAGCGCCCTTGTTGTTTTTGAACAGAAACCGATAAGTCCATTTTAGCGAATCAGCGTGCTGTATTCAGGTCAGGTGACAAGGCTACTTTCACTTTGAAAAGACGTGCTAGCTGAGAGGAGTTTCGTCAAAGCTGAGTAAAAGTGATCGAGGATGGATAATTTTGACGAACTTGACGAACCTGTGATATCTTCTTCAGGGCAAAAAAGGAAAATAAAAGCTGAGACGTTTTCACAGAATCTTGCAAAAGCAGCGCGTTACAATGATGAGGGAAAAGCTCAATGTATTGCGTGTAATCACATCCATACAGATTATGAACAACAACAACGTTTGTCAGGCATCTACATTGTCATCTGAAGAGATTACAAAGATTAAACCAGTGTTTTTTAACTTTAAAACATGAAATGGGGAGTTATCTGCTTTTGCCAAAAAACAGTGACTGTTGGAGTTATCTGCTTTTGTAATTAAACAAACTTTTTTAATATGTTAAAAAAACATACTTTCAATGAACTTTAATTTGGTAAATTACCTGTATTTGTTTAAGTTATTATTACTTAATCAAAACAACCCAACTGCAGTTTGATTGATATTACTTGGAATGCGCAATAAAAAAACGTGATTTCTGAGAAAATAAAAATAAAAATGGAGTTTTCGGTTTTTGCAAATGCACTCTTCATATATTTGGCAGGCTTACCCACAATGCAATTCAACGCTTCTGATTAGCCTCATCAGCATTTGGAATTAGCAAACCTCATCAAGTTCACTGTCTTTCACCGTATTTACAGAGAGTAATTAATCATATGCTAATATATTGACTTGGCTTGGAGAAAAATAAATTGTGAGCTAAGCTGGACCTGATTAAAACCTGCCCCACACTTCACGGAGAAGGAAACACAAAGGAGCACAACGTCTCAAGTGTTCATTTTACCAAAACACTTCGTCTTCAGCTGTCATTAGACCAATACCTGCATGTTTATTTTATGAAAATAGTCTGTATAATGGCTGCATTTATTATTTTCAGACACCTGCATTAAAAGTGAACTTTAAATAAATTCACTTCATGTTTAAGAAATGTCGCAACTAACTCAATTCTGCACCATATTGATTGTCTTGTTCAGCACATGTACAACACAGCTGCATCATCTTGTGAGCCTGTGCGAGTGTGTGCGCCTCTTCATCTGCTCTCCTTCTCCAGTCATTCCCATTAGATTCAGGTGGCAGGCAATGCTGCATCTAGTTCTGATGTTCAGAACCCGAGGAAAGCGTGCATCCGTCAGGGTCCATCAGAGAAGACTCTGTCATTGCTTTAAACATCCCTTCCATTCCATTTCCTTTCGTTGCCAGGCTGTATGTGACATGAAAATAGCACGAAAATCACTAACACTCGGGCTGAACATTGATATTTGGTCATCTAGTGGCATCATGCAGGGCCGCACAATAGTATGTGATGGTAGGAATCTGCAATTCTGCTCTCTCATCAAGTGGATGCTGGAGGGAGAGTGATTATGAAAGAGAATGAGACAAGATCTCTAAGAGTATGGATGTGAGGGTCAGTTCAGGGTCCGTCAGGGTCCATCAGAGAAGACTCTGTCATTGCTTTAAACATCCCTTCCATTCCATTTCCTTTCATTGCCAGGCTGTATGTGACATGAAAATAGCACGAAAATCACTAACACTCGGGCTGAACATTGATATTTGGTCATCTAGTGGCATCATGCAGGGCCGCACAATAGTATGTGATGGTAGGAATCTGCAATTCTGCTCTCTCATCAAGTGGATTATGAAAGAGAATGAGACAAGATCTCTAAGAGTATGGATGTGAGGGTCAGTTCAGGACCTTAGGGACATACCCCGCCCGAGGGTACAAAAAAGCTTTGGCCAGACCCGGCGCAAATTCGAGATAGGAAGGAGCCACAGAAAAGGCCTGCAGATCACCAACTCTCTTTAGAGAAGATATAGCCAAGAGAAGCACAGTCTTCAATGTGAGAAGACGATCTGATATCTCCTCGATAGACTCAAAAGGAGGACTACAGAGAGCTTCTAACACCACAGAGAGGTCCCAAGGAGGGACTCGAGATCGTACCTGAGGCCTCAGCCTCATCACACCGTGGAGGAAACGTGTAACCAGGGGGTCCTTGTCCACTGAGTGACCATCAAGAGGGGCGTGGTAGGCCACTATAGCCGCCACGTAGACCTTCAGGGTGGAGTGGGTTAACCCCGCAGAGAAACGGGCCTGCAAGAACTCCAGCACTGTACCAATCGGGCAGTTAACTGGGTCAAGCAGGAGGTCTCCGCACCATGAAGTGAAGAGTCTCCACTTCAGGGCATACAGTTTCCTCGTTGAGGGAGCTCTAGATTGGAGGATGGTCTCAACAACCTCGGTTGAGAGACCAGAGGCTATGAGTTGTGCCCCCTCAGGGGCCACACC
>NW_015505230.1:524682-526303 GCF_001515645.1 Sinocyclocheilus grahami
CTGGCCAAAAACTCTCCATATCTGCTTCACCACCTCGGGGTGAAGCATCCATTCCCCGGGCCTCGGCCCCTGCCTTGACAGGATGTCTGCTCCCATATTGAGATGCCCAGGAATATGAACTGCCCTCAGTGAGAGGAGCTTGCCCTGGGACCACACAAGGATCTGATGCGCCAGCTTGTATAAGGGGCACAAACGTAGACCTCCCTGGTGGTTGATATAAAAGATATATCACCCCTGTGTTGTCGCTGCGCACCAACACATGGAAATCTCTTAGGTCTGGAAGAAAGTGTTTGAGGGCTCGAAACACGGCCAGCATCTCCAGGCAATTGATGTGCCATGTGAGATGGCGACCACTCCACAGACCGCGGGCAGGGCGGCCACTCATGACTGCTCCCCAACTGGTGAGGAATGCGTCCGTCGCTAGCGTTACGCGGCGACAAGGAACTTCCACCACCGGGCCCTGAGACAAGAACCACGGTTTCCTCCACATGTCTGAGGCACGTAGGCATCTCCGCGTGACCTTGATCATGCGAAACGGGTTTCCCCTCGGGGAGAACCCCTTGGTCTTGAGCCACCACTGTAGGGGTCTCATGTACAGCAGGCCAAGAGGTATCATGTTGGACGCCGCTGCCATCAGACCCAGCAGCTTTTGAAACTGCGTGAGTGAGTGACCGGCCTTCTCTGACTCCCACGACTGCAGTGAGGATAGACTCAATCCGAGCAGGAGACAAATGTGCCCCCATCGTGGTCGAATCCCACACCATGCCCAGATAAGTGGTCCTCTGTAATGGAGAAAGCACACTTTTCTTGGCGTTTAGTCTTAACCCCAACTTTCCCACATGAGCGAGAATGACATCTCGATGCCGAACCGCCATCTGCTCTGATTGAGCTAAAAATCAACCAATCGTCGATGTAATTGAGTATGCGGATGCCCGGGAGCCGCAGAGGAGCCAGGGCAGCGTCCACACACTTCGTGAAAGTACGGGGTGAGAGTGCTAGGCCGAAGGGAAGGACCCGATATTGGTAAGCTTTGCCCCTGAAAGCAAACCTCAGGAACTTCCTGTGACTGGGAAGGATGGAGACATGAAAATAAGCATCTTTTAGATCTATCGTGACGAACCAGTCCTCGGACCTGATCTGAGACACAACCTGTTTGACAGTGAGCATTTTGAACTTCAGACGCATGACTGAGCGGTTCTATAGCCGCAGATCTAAAATTGGACGCAACCCTCCATCCTTCTTTGGAACGATGAAGTACCGGCTGTAGAGCCCGGACTCCCTGTCGAGAGGAGGGACCACCTCGATGGCCCCCTTCCTCAAGAGAGTATTGACTTCTTGTTCTAATACCAGAGCCTGCTCTTGGCCCACTAATGTGAGAAAAACCCCTTTGAAAGGCGGCGGCGGAGTGCCGAACTGAATGCAATAGCCTCTTTCTACAGTTTGCAGGACCCAACGAGATACATTTGGCAGTAGTTTCCACTCTGCTAAATAACCTACTAAGGGAACCAGTCTCTCGAGACTGGCCTCTGGTGTATTCGGAGGTGCTAGCTGGGTGCCCTGAAGCGGCGGACCGGCAGGAGATTGCCGAACTAGCTGCTTGAGAGACCCCCGAAGGGGTGGC
>NW_015505230.1:526364-577009 GCF_001515645.1 Sinocyclocheilus grahami
CAACCCTCCATCCTTCTTTGGAACGATGAAGTACCGGCTGTAGAGCCCGGACTCCCTGTCGAGAGGAGGGACCACCTCGATGGCCCCCTTCCTCAAGAGAGTATTGACTTCTTGTTCTAATACCAGAGCCTGCTCTTGGCCCACTAATGTGAGAAAAACCCCTTTGAAAGGCGGCGGCGGAGTGCCGAACTGAATGCAATAGCCTCTTTCTACAGTTTGCAGGACCCAACGAGATACATTTGGCAGTAGTTTCCACTCTGCTAAATAACCTACTAAGGGAACCAGTCTCTCGAGACTGGCCTCTGGTGTATTCGGAGCTGCTAGCTGGGTGCCCTGAAGCGGCGGACCGGCAGGAGATCGCCGAGCTAGCTGCTCGAGAGACCCCCGAAGGGGTGGCGAGGCTCTCGGCTCTGCTACGTTCCCTGGCGGAAAATACAGAGAGAAACCTTCGCTGGAGACTGCTGCGCCCTGGAACACTGGCAGGGTTGACAGAACGTTTTCCTGAGGGCGCTGAGGAGAGACGGACACCGTGTAATGCGTTGTACCCCATGTACCCCACTCTTCCCCAGTAGGGGCCGCCCTCAGCAGTCCTGGGCTTAAGTCGGCGTTAAGCCCTGACAGACTTAATGCTTGTGCAACTTGCTGTAGAGCCCGGACTCCCTGTCGAGAGGAGGGACCACCTCGATGGCCCCCTTCCTCAAGAGAGTATTGACTTCTTGTTCTAATACCAGAGCCTGCTCTTGGCCCACTAATGTGAGAAAAACCCCTTTGAAAGGCGGCGGCGGAGTGCCGAACTGAATGCAATAGCCTCTTTCTACAGTTTGCAGGACCCAACGAGATACATTTGGCAGTAGTTTCCACTCTGCTAAATAACCTACTAAGGGAACCAGTCTCTCGAGACTGGCCTCTGGTGTATTCGGAGCTGCTAGCTGGGTGCCCTGAAGCGGCGGACCGGCAGGAGATCGCCGAGCTAGCTGCTCGAGAGACCCCCGAAGGGGTGGCGAGGCTCTCGGCTCTGCTACATTCCCTGGCGGAAAATACAGAGAGAAACCTTCGCTGGAGACTGCTGCGCCCTGGAACACTGGCAGGGTTGACAGAACGTTTTCCTGAGGGCGCTGAGGAGAGACGGACACCGTGTAATGCGTTGTACCCCACTCTTCCCCAGTAGGGGCCGCCCTCAGCAGTCCTGGGCTTAAGTCGGCGTTAAGCCCTGACAGACTTAATGCTTGTGCAACTTTGGACAGACAACAATAAATAAGACTCACAGAACATAGATCGTGACCGACACACACAGAGAGCTTTGCTGAATGACAGAAAGCTAGCCCCAGCTGCACCTCACGTGTTTTTAAGCTTCCTGGTCATGACGTCACCCGCCTCTGACGTCTCGCCCATCGATTCGACTGATTACACATATGATTCAGAGCTTGGTATCACTGAAGGCGTTCCCCTAGCGTTTTCCGACGCAGCTCGAGTTCCCGAAGGGGAACTGCAAAAAGTCTGTGAGATGTTGCAGAAGTAAGTTTTTTAGTAGGTTACCTCAGCTGAAATGTAAAAACGTTCTGAAAAGTCTCAATATGTATTTTGGTGCTTATGGCTATTTATTAAAAACACACTTCAAGCACAACATTTCACAGAATGTTTTTTGCTAAAAGGTTTAGCATTCCAAATGCTGCTATGTTTATAGGGTCCCAAAGAAATGAAATTTATTTATTTAGCTGCATTATAAATACAGTATACATTTCCATTCAAAAGTTTGGGGTTGGTATGGAAAATACAGTATAACCAGTAATATTGTGAAATATTATTAGAATTTAAACAGCTTTTTTATATTTTTTCTTTTATATATATATATATATATAAATTATATTATTATTTTTATAATTTTTGTTTTTTGTTTGTTTTGTTAATTTATATAATACATTTTTACATATTTTTTGTTTTATTTATATAACATTTGTTTTATTCCTGTGATGCAAAGCTGAGTTTTTAGTGAGTAATCAGCATGTTTCATATCCTTGGCTTCTGACATTTTGGAATGTACGTCATCAAATGCTATGGTAAGAGTCCCATCTACATCAACAAGGAAATGCGTGACGCAGATAAAATAAAACCATGAATTTAAATATACAAGTAAATTCCAACTATCAGTTAGGATTAAAGACTCGAGCTGTGTTTAAAATATTCACACAAGTCCTTCTTGTCGAGTCGAGTCAAGTCATTTTAGGATGAGTCTGGAGTCTATTAAAATGCGAATCGAGTGCGACTTGAGTCTGGGTCACTAACTCGAGTGCCTGTCTCTGGTCTTTACTGTCACATTTGATCAATTTGATGCATGCTCGCTGAATAAAAGTATTAATTTATTTTCAGAAAAACATTGTGCTTACCCCAAATTGTTAAACAGTAGCTTTACAGTAGCGTTTCAATCTTATATTTTTTTTGTGACTTTATTAATCCAGGACTAAATCAGGGTAAGCATTGTTAAACTAAACTGGCAGTCTTCTGTGCTGATCTGAAATCAGTGCTGCTATATTTCCTGTATATTAAGTGTAAGTTGGGAAATCAAGTCCTGGCTCATTTTAGAATGGATACCCTCAGCATATATTTCCCAATATTAACCTTGTGACCTCATATACAATTTCTGCACATTTTTCTCTAAATTAATCTCCAGAGGAAATAAATAATGAGCAGATTTTTCGGTATGCAAGGAATAACGTAAAATTGGGACCAATTAGCGCTCGTCTAAAGCACAGACGAATGAAAAGATATAAATAGAAGGAATTCTATCATGAACAGTTCTCTGACAGTCATTTTGAATGCCGTACCTTTACATGATGTACTGAATTTATTATCATCATCAGAAGATCCTCTCTGCTTAATTATTTCCTGTTTGACCCAACGACGACATTGTGCATTGCAATGAGAGATAAACTGAAGAACTGTCATCTCAGCATTCATAAAGCAGAGTTTTATGGCATAATTTGTTGACATGTACTTGTACTGTCCTTAAAGTCCCATTTATGTCTGCATTTTGTGTCGATCTATGCGACTGTATAATCACAACCCTCCATCCTTCTTTGGAACGATGAAGTACCGGCTGTAGAGCCCGGACTCCCTGTCGAGAGGAGGGACCACCTCGATGGCCCCCTTCCTCAAGAGAGTATTGACTTCTTGTTCTAATACCAGAGCCTGCTCTTGGCCCACTAATGTGAGAAAAACCCCTTTGAAAGGCGGCGGCGGAGTGCCGAACTGAATGCAATAGCCTCTTTCTACAGTTTGCAGGACCCAACGAGATACATTTGGCAGTAGTTTCCACTCTGCTAAATAACCTACTAAGGGAACCAGTCTCTCGAGACTGGCCTCTGGTGTATTCGGAGCTGCTAGCTGGGTGCCCTGAAGCGGCGGACCGGCAGGAGATCGCCGAGCTAGCTGCTCGAGAGACCCCCGAAGGGGTGGCGAGGCTCTCGGCTCTGCTACATTCCCTGGCGGAAAATACAGAGAGAAACCTTCGCTGGAGACTGCTGCGCCCTGGAACACTGGCAGGGTTGACAGAACGTTTTCCTGAGGGCGCTGAGGAGAGACGGACACCGTGTAATGCGTTGTACCCCGCTCTTCCCCAGTAGGGGCCGCCCTCAGCAGTCCTGGGCTTAAGTCGGCGTTAAGCCCTGACAGACTTAATGCTTGTGCAACTTTGAACAGACAACAATAAATAAGACTCACAGAACATAGATCGTGACCGACACACACAGAGAGCTTTGCTGAATGACAGAAAGCTAGCACCAGCTGCACCTCACGTGCTTTTAAGCTTCCTGGTCATGACGTCACCCGCCTCTGACGTCTCGCCCATCGATTCGACTGATTACACATATGATTCAGAGCTTGGTATCACTGAAGGCGTTCCCCTAGCGTTTTCCGACGCAGCTCGAGTTCCCGAAGGGGAACTGCAAAAAGTCTGTGAGATGTTGCAAAAGTAAGTTTTTTAGTAGGTTACCTCAGCTGAAATGTAAAAACGGTCTGAAAAGTCTCAATATGTATTTTGGTGCTTATGGCTATTTATTAAAAACACACTTCAAGCACAACATTTCACAGAATGTTTTTTGCTAAAAGGTTTAGCATTCCAAATGCTGCTATGTTTATAGGGTCCCAAAGAAATGAAATTTATTTATTTAGCTGCATTATAAATACAGTATACATTTCCATTCAAAAGTTTGGGGTTGGTATGGAAAATACAGTATAACCAGTAATATTGTGAAATATTATTAGAATTTAAACAGCTTTTTTATATTTTTTCTTTTATATATATATATATATATATATATATAAATTATATTATTATTTTTATAATTTTTGTTTTTTGTTTGTTTTGTTAATTTATATAATACATTTTTACATATTTTTTGTTTTATTTATATAACATTTGTTTTATTCCTGTGATGCAAAGCTGAGTTTTTAGTGAGTAATCAGCATGTTTCATATCCTTGGCTTCTGACATTTTGGAATGTACGTCATCAAATGCTATGGTAAGAGTCCCATCTACATCAACAAGGAAATGCGTGACGCAGATAAAATAAAACCATGAATTTAAATATACAAGTAAATTCCAACTATCAGTTAGGATTAAAGACTCGAGCTGTGTTTAAAATATTCACACAAGTCCTTCTTGTCGAGTCGAGTCAAGTCATTTTAGGATGAGTCTGGAGTCTATTAAAATGCGAATCGAGTGCGACTTGAGTCTGGGTCACTAACTCGAGTGCCTGTCTCTGGTCTTTACTGTCACATTTGATCAATTTGATGCATGCTCGCTGAATAAAAGTATTAATTTATTTTCAGAAAAACATTGTGCTTACCCCAAATTGTTAAACAGTAGCTTTACAGTAGCGTTTCAATCTTATATTTTTTTTGTGACTTTATTAATCCAGGACTAAATCAGGGTAAGCATTGTTAAACTAAACTGGCAGTCTTCTGTGCTGATCTGAAATCAGTGCTGCTATATTTCCTGTATATTAAGTGTAAGTTGGGAAATCAAGTCCTGGCTCATTTTAGAATGGATACCCTCAGCATATATTTCCCAATATTAACCTTGTGACCTCATATACAATTTCTGCACATTTTTCTCTAAATTAATCTCCAGAGGAAATAAATAATGAGCAGATTTTTCGGTATGCAAGGAATAACGTAAAATTGGGACCAATTAGCGCTCGTCTAAAGCACAGACGAATGAAAAGACATAAATAGAAGGAATTCTATCATGAACAGTTCTCTGACAGTCATTTTGAATGCCGTACCTTTACATGATGTACTGAATTTATTATCATCATCAGAAGATCCTCTCTGCTTAATTATTTCCTGTTTGACCCAACGACGACATTGTGCATTGCAATGAGAGATAAACTGAAGAACTGTCATCTCAGCATTCATAAAGCAGAGTTTTATGGCATAATTTGTTGACATGTACTTGTACTGTCCTTAAAGTCCCATTTATGTCTGCATTTTGTGTCGATCTATGCGACTGTATAATCATGGCTCTGTGACAGAGCTCTGGACTTTAAACATTTATTTTTTTCTTACACTTTTTTTTATCAAGATAATGCTTTTTTTTGAGTGACTGCCATCTATATTGATGCAATTAATATGGATAATGTATCCTTAAGCATCAGAGCACACTAAATCAGACTGAGCTACCATTCAAATGCAGTCTGGCAGATACGATAGGCACTGTTATACTGTATAAGTTAGGAATACAAAATCACTGTCCTCAAAAAACCTGACCCAGCACTGTAATTATATTGCACTGCCCTATTAGTGACCCAGCCATTTTTCACCAGGACTGAGTGAGATATTGAATAGTCTGACCAGAAAGATTGTGCTCTGCATATTAGAAAACACGCTTGGCTATCATGTGAACCCATTTAAAACACGCAATCCATGATATAGATGCACCGGCAGACTCTATTTCCCCAAAACACCTCCCTTCTCTTTTGCCCTTTTTGAATCCATTCGCTTCCATGCCACGACGGCACATTTCTCCGCTCTGTGAAATTCCTCTGATGGAGCTGTATTAGGTGCCATTTCGCTAAGACTCAGATGTGACCGGCGCATCTCATTATTTCTCGATGACCACGGTAAAACACAAGGTCAGAACTCAGCAGATCTTGCTCCTAGCAGGCTTTGCATTCCATTTAGATGCAATTTTCAATTCCCTGCTCTAGATTACTGTGCAGATGTAGACCATTCATATCATCTGTCCAAATCTCATCCATTTTACTTCTCCCACCCAGGTCCAACAAGTATTTGACAGGGTACGAAACGAGCGAAGCTTGCTGTGCTCCAAAACCTAGTGAGCTGCCTACAGAGACAGCATTTACTGGCACGTTCCCTAAAACACATATAGTTCATAAAATACCTTGTTTTAACAAATGGCAGAATCATGGGTTTACTTAGAGGAGAAGGCAATCGCACTGTGATACATACAAGAGGGTGGATGACGATAGAGAGTTGTAGATTATAAATAAACTTATATTTCATATTTAAAAGTATCATTAAAAATGTATCCAGTACTCGTGTGTGCTATTTATATGCTCATTAACGCCGTTAGCTTAGCAGCATGCAAGACTCCACTGCCAGAATTGAGCAGTAAACGCTATGAACTGCAGAAAGGGTGATTTATTTTAAATGAGTTGGCACGCAGTGAAAAATTAGCACTGAAAAGGCATGGATTGCATATGCATTTGTAGGAGTTTCCCTTTCAGACACAAAATTTATGGGAGGAGAGTATTTAAATGAATCGTGAGACCCTTGCACTGCTCTTTGTAGATTGTGTTGTTCATTATGGAAATGACCCGGCTGCGTCTGTGTTCTTTAATGTGTGCATTGTTGGTAGATCATTCACAGAACTTTCCACTCCCATCGCGCTTTTTCACGCTAATTTGCCCTGTTTGGGAAATCTGGCCCTATATCTTGAGACAAAGGTCTTGTTAGTGATTTTCAGTTTTGTTTAAGGTAATTAAATCAACAGTTTAATGTGAATAATATGTAAAATGATGACATTTGGGGTTGACATGATAATAAATATCTGGTGGAGTTTAGGGTTAGGGTTAACATGTTTAGATTCAGATGGTTGCTATATTTATTGCTACTACTGTAAAGCTAAATTAAATTATAATGGGATCTCATTCATAGCTTGTATAATGTTTACATTTTTTAATAGTTTTTATTAAATCAAAATAAACGGAAAATAGTACAACTTTAATGTATGTCCAAATATTGTAAACATTTTGGATCTCAGCAAACTCATACTTCCAAAATGATACCATCTGATTCCATTGTATTCTCATGAGCTAAACAACTGCAGATCACTTCACTGCAGACTCTTTTTCAACTATTTTTAGAGTCTAGAGCTGTCACAGAGACAGGTGTGATCTCTCTATTTCAGTGAAGTCTGTCAGTTAGCAGAAACTATTATATTCTATAAAAAACAAAAACAAAGTACAACACAATTTAAATAATCAGATCATGTGGATTCCTGCACAACCATGCTCGAATCCATCATGTTCATCATTCTCTGACAATTATTTATCTTAAGAACAAATATTCTTGCCCAAATTACCAGCTGTTGCTCTCCACTGATAATTGTTGTTCAGCTTGAATTGTCATCTCATCTCATTTATGTTCACATCTGGTTTTTAAAAACTTATCTTTGTTTTTTCTAAACTGACCGGCAGCATTGAAAACTCTGGAAGATGTCTTATTGTAAAAATCTATATTCCAAACCCAGAAACCTGAGCCTGAGAAAAGAGCTATAAAACATATTGGAAATGTAAAGAAGTTCTTTTGAAATAGTTTGAATTCAATCTAAAGCACATTAACATTGGAAAGAAGAATAAGAATAAAGTTGGTCAAAGGAAGAATACCATCAATAGGTATTATGCCTATGCCTACGGCAACAGGAACGAGTTGAGATGGTGAAGGTTGAATAAATAGTGTTTAATGTGATGCAATAAAAGTATTTATGTATAAACAGATGGCCTAGTGCACATGTGCATCTCAGGAGAAGCCTCTGAGGTAGTTATGCAGGCCCTAAAATGAATGCACTGTCAGTGAAAAATTAAGTCAAGCCCCTGAAACCATAACAACGAAGAAGATAGATTTCATGAGGGGGACCTTGAGTGTATTTCAAACACATCGACACAACACCTGTGGCCTATGACAGGTTCAAAGTGAAGAAGCTGTTTAGCATGTGTGGGAATTTTTTTGCATGCACATACTGTAAAAATTTTAAAGTAGATAACTTAAAATGCAGCATAACCTGTAACGCGTGTATGCGAATGACACAGAGAACTAAATTTAGACAGGTGGTAAATCCAGTTATGATGGCTTTATTTAAAATCTAAATTGGAATATTTACCTAAAGACATGTTTACTGAGAACACAATGACTCATAATCTGACTCGCTCTAACACTAAAGCTTCTCATATAGCCACTAATGACACTAAATCAAATAAACTAGCCCAAAGCTTAATGGGTAATTATCGAGAACGCCACATGTGCTCACTTTTACTTTTTAGAATGCCAGTTGGAGTTGAATGTTAATTGCAAGCGACCTCATAACAGCTCTCTAAAATGACATCACCACTGTTCTGTAATAAAGATGTGAGATCTTAGTGAGTAACACTGACTTAAACCACACACAACCTTGTGTAAATGTGTTACTATCATCAATACAGCATACAACAACTCAACCAAGGGGCCAGGGCTCACTAGGGGGCTTTTACTAATAAATTATTATTAATATATTAAAATAATCTAACTCAAATCTAAAGTCAAATGCTAAAAACATATAAAATCAAGAGATGAACAACGCGTGTATGCGAATGACACAGATAACTAAATTTAGACAGGTGGTAAATCCAGTTATGATGGCTTTATTTAAAATCTAAATTGGAATATTTACCTAAAGACATGTTTACTGAGAACACAATGACTCATAATCTGACTCGCTCTAACACTAAAGCTTCTCATATAGCCACTAATGACACTAAATCAAATAAACTAGCCCAAAGCTTAATGGGTAATTATCGAGAACGCCACATGTGCTCACTTTTACTTTTTAGAATGCCAGTTGGAGTTGAATGTTAATTGCAAGCGACCTCATAACAGCTCTCTAAAATGACATCACCACTGTTCTGTAATAAAGATGTGAGATCTTAGTGAGTAACACTGACTTAAACCACACACAACCTTGTGTAAATGTGTTACTATCATCAATACAGCATACAACAACTCAACCAAGGGGCCAGGGCTCACTAGGGGGCTTTTACTAATAAATTATTATGAATATATTAAAATAATCTAACTCAAATCTAAAGTCAAATGCTAAAAACATATAAAATCAAGAGATGAACAGAAATCATGTTTTCTTTTCTCCCCTCTCAGTAAAAATGTTAATTGAAAAACATACAGTTCTTGAAACTTTTGGAAGCAAAAAATGGATAGTGGGTAATAACTATATCAACACTCCCAGTTTCTATTAATAAAAAAGTTTTGAAACAAGCAGCCATTTCATAATTACGGTAGAAATATAAAAAAATATAGAATATTAGAACCACTGAGATATATATCACTATTCAATATGTACATATTTTTGTGACGTCATCACTGCCTTTGAATGTCTCATATAAATAATGGGAGATTTCCAAATGTTTACATTTTGGATTTCTTTGGCAGTCAGAACTAAGTTTACAAAAATGAAAAATACAACATTTTAAAATGTTTACAATTTTATGACTTCTGTGACGCTTCACCAGACAGTATGTTTTTCATGGTTTAGATTTTGATACTGGTCATATCATATCTGATTCTAAATTTCTGTAATCAGTCTCTCCATGTCCATTTATGATGTATAATATACATATAATAGATATGCTACATTGGTCCAAGGAGTATTTGGAGTGGACAGGGCTACCAGAAGTGATGCCACAGAAATAGAAATGTGTTGTTTAGGACCAAAACCTAAAAATTGTTAACATGTTAGAGAGCCTTAAAGGGACACTTCATCCAAAAAAAAAAGAAAATTCTGCCATCATATATTCACCCTCATGTTGTTCCAAATCTGTATACATAAAATAAGATATTTTGAAGAATGTTGGCAACCAAACAGTTTCGGTTCCCAGTGACTTACACTGCATGGACAAAAAAAAACAATAGAAGTCAATAGGAACCGAAATGGTTTAGTTATCAACATCTTCTTCTTTGTTCTGCAGAAATAAATAAATGCATACAGATTTGACATGTACATGAGGGTGAGTAACTAATGGCTGAGTAACCATTTTTGGGTGGACTGTCCCTTTAATACTAATCCAATATAAGTTGTTAGTATCAGTTGGAACTGTAACCTGAACAAAACGGCTGCACTGGTTTCACCACGGTTGTCATGCACACACAACACGTCACATTACTGAATATTTTCATACTTTGATTTGATTACATTTCATTTAACATGCTATTTGGGGAACGCCATCTTACATATTCACCTATCCGTGTCTCTGATTCTTTGTCTCTGAATTTCTCTCACTCTCTCGTTCTAGCACAAAAACACACAGACACACACCCAACCTCCTGCCAGTCCTGTCTGCATCTCCCCAGACTCTCTATAAAAGGGGTCTGTGTCAGGGAGAATAGGTCCAGGAAGCTTGCCAGAGGCTTACCAATGGAGACAGAGCACTTTAATGCTGCTACTTTACGCTGAAATCAGCACAAACAGAATGGAGCGAAAGGTGGAGACAGAGAGAAACAAGGAGAGAGACTGTGAAACTCAGGAAGACAGACAGACGGGGAGGTGAAGTCTGATAAGCACTACACAAACTATAAATCTGTCTAAAAAAAAAAGAAAAAAAGAGGAGGTTTAGCAGGAGAGAGGCATCCATTAAACTGATAGGACAGTAAAGACTGTTAGGCCCTACATTGTTCAAAATAATTGCTCTTTTGAACTTTCTATTAATCAAAGAATGCACTGTATCATGGTTTACACAAAAATATTAAGCAGCACAAGTTCCCAAATAATAATAATAACATAATAATAATATAATAATAGCAAATGTTTCTTGAGCTCTATATCAGAATGATTTCTGAAGGATCATGAGACACTGAAGACAGGCGTAATGACTGCTGAAAATTCAGCTTTACATCACAGGAATAAATTACATTTTAAAATATATTTAAATAGAAAAACTTAATTTAAATTGTAATAACATTTCAATATTTTATACAACATTTATTAAATTATGCAAAAAATGAAGATGATGATGATTTGATGAAAATGATTTGATGGCAGCTTGGAAGTATGACATTTCAAATCTACCCATCAATTAGCTGTAAATGTCATGTGACTAATTACCTTGGAGCCAGAAAATGACATCATAACAATGCTAATGACACCAACAAAAAACATGCAGAGTCTTAAAGTTTCAAAGTCTTAAGCAGCGAGGTGGTGATTTGAAATCTGCCCGTGCCCAAGGGAGCAGCCCGCATTCTTCATGTATTATTAAACAAAAAGAAAATGTAATGTATGTTTAAGCAGTTGTTTAACCCGAAGCTGTTTACACTGAATGCAGATATCATACTACTGAAAATAATGACATTGTGTGTTAATATATTTGTATATGTAAGTAGTTAAATATTTATGGGACATTTGTTCTACTTTATTGTTTGCTTTCTGCAACACAGAGTTTTCAGCATACTGCTATACATTCATTCCAGGGACATTAATATAATATAATATAATATAATATAATATAATATAATATAATATAATAATATATATTTTTTTAATTTGGTAGTTTTATAATTACTTAATATTTTAACATATCTGCAAACAAATTGTTTTGTAAAAGTGTCAAAAACACTTTTTTTAGAGTACTATATAGTCAGCTAAATGTTGTGATTTTATGAGCTTACTAAAACTGACTTTTACGTCCAATTTACAAAAGGGGCGCATAAAAAGCAGCGACACAACAGGGCTGTGGCACTTAATAAAGGTTTAACGTGTTGTGTTGTATACGCATGTAAGTGGTGAAATTGGAGGTGTTCGCCTCTGTGCCCGCAAACAAAAAACCCATGCCACAAACAAGGCTGACTAGGCTTGTTTTAAAAGTCCTATGTAAATGAGGCTGGAAGGTATTGTCGAGGTTATACCAGAGTTGGCCTTTTTGTTGACTCTCTGATAGAAGCCTTCCCATGGTGCTTTTAATAAGAGCCTCTCTCTCGCTCTCTCTCTCTCTGAGGCTGGAAGGTATTGTCGAGGTTATACCAGAGTTGGCCTTTTGGTTGACTCTCTGATAGAAGCCTTCCCATGGTGCTTTTAATAAGAGCCTCTCTCTCGCTCTCTCTCTATCTCTCTCTCTCTCTAAGGAGCTGAACTGCTAAATATATTCCAAGCCACACATGGCAACCAAACACATTTAGACATAGCAAATGTTTCTTGCTAGATCAAGGAATTTAAACTGTTTGTCTTTTTAGTGCTTCAATTAAAATGCAGGCTAGGAAAACACTGCTATGTGGGTCCGTGCTCAGCTCATGCCTTCACAATTTTCTTAATTTTTATTAAAAGAGCAGCCAGTTAATCAAATACTAACTTTCATATTACATTTAATATTACATAATAATGTTCATGAATGATGATCATATTTAAGGATGATGGCTGCTACTTCTACAATCTCTTTAAACACATTTTAATTTACTTTAAATTTATTACAGTACTAATAGTCATAGTTTCTGTATAAACGCATATACACAGCTATATGATCGTTAAATGCAACCCAGGCTCATTGGAAAAAAGACATGTTTGTTTCATATTATGTTGCTTCTTGCACGTTTCACGAAACTTTCAAAGTAAAATGTATGGTGAAGTCACGGTCTTGGAAATTAAATGTCCGGTGAGTGCCGTTAAAAATGCCATTTGAAATTACAATTTTTATTTTCAAATTACATTTGAAAATAACGTACAACCAATGCTAAACCATACTCTAAACTAACTGAGCAAGCAAACATGAGATAAAAACACAATTACTGAAGCAACCATACCATTTTAGTTTCTTTCTACAAGTCTTTGAGTTATTTTATTATGACTCGTGTTTCACCAGAATGTTCTACATTACAAGTGCAATGTTGAACTGGGTGAGCTACCGAGCAAGTTTACTATGTCAGAAAAGCCATACATATGTAGCTGGTTATGTGATGCACATGTTCTCTAATCATTCACTATGGTAAAAGTGTTTTGAGGTCATAACATAGTATTGTGCAAGGAATCGTGTAAAAATAAGTATTTATTAATTGATAATCTGCCACTAGTGTTCATTTCAGCAGAAAACTGCAGTGAATTGTGTGTATAGGTATGTTTTTGGAGTTTTGCAAAAATGTAAGTAGAGGCACATTTTTTCTAATGAGCTTAGGTTGACTAAAGGGAAGTTTAAAAGTATAGACAGCTTTCATTTATTGTCCTTATCGTAGAAGCCCAAGGAGTAAATACAAGCTCATGGTCATAACTAATGCATGGCCACACATTTCTAGTGTTGTTCCTGTGCAGACCACAAGAAAAAAAAAATATGAAGAGTGCACGCTGAAAAAAAAAAAAAGTGTGGAATAAAGCTAAAGATTTTCTAAATCAGGAGCTAAATGAATGAGCAGTGCTCCATCACTGCATGTCCATTGATTTTCAGTATGGAACTGAAGCTGAGAGAAATCTTGTGCACACAAACATGCAGTGCTGTTTAATCTGCGAGACAAGGACTGCATGCTAGAACAGGACCGAGAACTGAAGTTCACAGTGGCACCCAACAGAACGGAAGAAATATTGACTGATTCCAAACATTCGGAAGCCCACAGAGGTCATGCGGTATAATTTCTCTATTTTTTAAAGACCTCCTGTGGTGCAAATCAAGTTTTTAATGTTGTTTACATGTCTATCTGGTGTTTTTAATATGTTTAAAGACCATCGATGTGCAGATTCGTCAGTCAACACCACTGCTGAGCATTTTCTCCATAAAACTGTAGTGTACCAAAGAAAGTCTCAAAAATGTGGTTTGAAACAACCTGTTCCCTACCATCAAACATGTAACCAGTACTGTCAACTTGTGAGGTGGGGATTTTCATATCATTAGCTAATGTTCAAAAGCATTTCTACCTAAGAAAGTTGGTTTTTAGAAGGTAGCTGTCTGAGATGACGAACAGGAACATGGTTTGTGTAACATTAGCAACACAGTATTAGATGTCTGATAAAGTAGTCAAGCCAAAAGCTAATGATGTCAATTTTAATTGCGTGTCCGGTGTTGTAGAGATCGATAAATAAAATGCTTTACCATTCTGATACATTTAACTTGTTTAAAGTCGGAACTAGTGACGACTGATTTATGAATGAATCACTCTGGCCAACTGTGGTCTTGATTAATTCTGAGCTATTCTAATTTTCTTTTAGAGTACACTTCATTTGCATGCTAGCAATATACTACATCATTGAATTGGGCTATTTCTGCCTAGCACTTTCTGTGGACTTATGAAAGTGAAAGTGAAATGCACCATAGTAATCACAAGAAAAGCTCACACTTGTGACCATTAGTGAATTTCAAACCTGTAAGCAAAAACTTCAGAATAAGAGGGCCCTCTAGTTAGCATAATTGTTGCATAATTACTCACATAAAATAATCCCTTTAAAGCAAGTGGTCTTGTAAAGATTGCGTGCTGTAAGACACTTTCTGACTCACGTACAGCAGCTGGCAAGGGCAACATCAGAGGAGCAGAACAGCTGATGCTCCCCCTATTAACTTTCAACTTATGGATATGGTGGCACCTCTCCAAAGATATCCTGAACCCAGGAGCCATGATTGCCAAGGTCATAACTGATGAAAACATGATGAGACGGCAGTTTATATTTTAACACTCTCCCTGTTTTTTTTCCTTGTGATCAATTTTTCTTCCTGCTCCCTTTTTAGTTGCACGGTGGGAGATGTGAGCTTTTAATTACAACCTGAACTGGTGGGTTAATTGAACATACCATATCAAAGGTTCACAGTGGAGGCTGAGGTGGTTGCACAGGAGCTGTGGAAGAATTACTGGAGATCTTTACTTCCTGGAAGCTCTGTTTGTGCTGGGATCCCGAGGGAAATCCCAACCAGTCGGCCATATGTCTGTGACAACAAAAGACAAGAATTCATCTTTGCCTTTCTATTCTTTCCCTATTTTCTCTCTCTCCTGCTCATTCCCACCTTGACACCTGCACTGAAGAACCCGGGAGTTGAACTTAGTTAAGGGGAGATGTCAAACCAGACCGCAGGAACAGAGCTTGGTTGGTGGGATGAAATGTGAGCAGTCTGGTCTCCTCATGAACACACGCCTGGAGATTGTTCCTTTCTGGGCTCTGTTAGTGAAACTTACAAACGATCTAAGACCGCCTTCTTGTGTGCAGTCCCTGAGCTGAACAACAATACAAATACAATACAGTATGAACAACTTACAAAACTGATCTCAGATCTGTTTGACACTTCTGTCAGCAGTGAGCTCCAGCCACCATCTGTTTACGGGTGCTTCAAGAGGAAATGAGAGGAGAGACATCTGTGAGATGGACCAAAGGTTGTCTACCTGTGAAGCTGCACAATTCTACGTTAGCATAATGTCTGAAATAGTCCATTCCTCACATGAGGTGGGATTTTAGGCAGGACTAACTGAATAAAAGATCTTCTTCCTGTCTTGGTAATAGCATAAACATGAACTCCCAGTGGACCTGACCAAGAATCTGATCTTTCTATCTGTCTGTCTGTCTGTCAATAAACTTTCTATCTATAAGGCCAATAAACTTTCAAATATTCAAATCTTTCAAACAAGGCTTTGTCAAACCAACAGAAATTACAGTTATGAATTTGAACATTCACTGCAATTTTGCAATTTTGCATCCTGTTTACTATATCAATTCAAATTCAGTAACAGAACTGGAATGTTATTGTCACATCTTGGTGTGTTAGTGTGTTATCTTGCATTTGGATGCCTGATGTTTGGGAATGTAATCATGTGAGATAGTTATGGGAGTGATTATATCAATTCATTTTGATGATAGACTTTGGCTCAGGCATTTCAAAATTACTAAAATAACATTTGCGTTGGTGTGCGTTCTGATTACAGCACAGAACGACATAAATGTGAGTAAATGATGGAGGGAAAACATTTTGCGTGAAGTATATACTTTTAAAGTGTACTCATTTATGAAAAAGGACATTTTTATATGCCGTGTCTGGAAAGCTCAGCTTCCTATTAGAATGAAAATGCAAAGGAAGATTATCTCTTCCTTTCTTTGTCAAATCAAATCTTTTCATTTTCTTTTAAATAAAGGCCTCACCTAAGGATAGACTGTTTTTGGGATCTTAAAACAAGATGTTCTTTCAATAAGACAGAAAAAACAACACCAACACCAACACCAACTTGTTTTTCTCTCTAATTTTTTTATGTGGTCTTGGGCTTTTTAAAAATGCGTTTGTTTTTCCATAACCCAGCAGGAACACCTTGACAAGGTTGAGTTCACTAACTCATGCTAAAAGCATGTTGTCATCGCAAAACATGTTTAAATCTCTTCAAACAAACATAATACACACATTAATATATTTTTATGACCATTTCAGGGGGAGCATTTTAGTCTGATTAACTTGTCTAAAACTCACTTGTAATTTTTACACAAGGTCTCTAATGGCAGACCCTCAGCCCTTCAAACAAACATAATACACACATTAATATATTTTTATGACCATTTCAGGGGGAGCATTTTAGTCTGATTAACTTGTCTAAAACTCACTTGTAATTTTTACACAAGGTCTCTAATGGCAGTCCCTCAGCCTTTTCATTTCAGAAAATTCTGCAATGTGCTCTCTCCCATCAGCTCTCAGTCTTTATATTTCACTCGGCTGACTCCTTAACACCACACTTCAAAAATAAAGACTAAAACGCATTGAAGTGAGGGAACATGTTCCTGAGCCTTTGCTCTGTAGGGCGGCTTGCATCAGCTCGCGAGACAAGACAGGGATAAAGACTCGGAGACTGATGTCAGAGTACCAGTCTGGGACAGTACGGTGTCAGCTACATATGCATGGAAGGATGGTTCGAGGCCAAAGGGGGTTGAAAAAAAGCACGCTGAGCCCACTTCGCTATCAGCATCCAGATGAAAGTCATTTTCTGCCACCTCGTACATGTGCTACAGGCTTTTGCCTGAGAGACAGAGAGACGTGGTGCATATGGGATGGGCTTGTGCTGCTAAACTGTGGCACAGAGCCTCCACTGTGCACTTTTATAGCCACAGAAGTTATTTGATTTAGCTTAGCTGTTTACTTATTCATAGTAGCATTAACATACTGCTACTCTAGTAGTTTTTAATTTGTAGTAAATTATACAACAAAATCAATAAACATTCATTATTCCAGCATTACATTTCATTTATGTATTAATACAAGAAGGTGGGCGGATCTCAGGAAGCAGATAAAAACATGTCAAAAAAATATTTCAGGAATCATAGCACGTCAGCTGTCTTAACCGCGGCTTGTGTACTGCGTCATCACTGTGTCTGTCATACGACTCTGTTGCCCTTTCGGGCTTGAACTGATGGTAAAACTAACAAAATTCTTAACTGTCTTGATATTTACTTTGAAAGCTGACGCTCGCGATTATGGTAAGGGGCGTTACATTTCCGATGCGTGCTTGTGGTGTTCGGCCAATCACAATGCACTGGGTCAGCTGGCCAATCAGAGCAGACTGCGCTTGTCAAAGGAGGGGGCTTTGTTGAAAACGACGTGTTTGAGAGAGGCGGGGCATAGGTGAGCTACAATAATGTACAGTATTTGAAAAAGAATGTGTTTTTTGAACATTAAAGCATGTCAACATATTCTGTTACACCAAATACACAAAATAATGATCTTTAAAATAGCATCATATGACCCCTTTAAATGACCAATTTTTGAACTTTGCTTCATTCATATTGTCAGCTGTCTTTACTTATTTGCAGATATTTTTATCTCTGCAAATAGACACAGACAATCCAAGTGCACAACAACACTATATCACCCTGTTGTTCAAAACTAAGAAATGAACAGAATCCCTTTCTGTAAAATACACTAGATGGTTGGGTAAAAAAAAAACACACTGTCTTTGCCTCTCTGTAGAGACTAATTATTTTCTGTCTTCACTTTCTTCCAGGATGCATTTGTCTATATCTAACATGAGATATGTACAGATGGGAGGAAGTCTGAGAACATATTATTTCTCTGTCTTCTCAAGTTTCTCTCTCGTCTTGTCCTTGTACACCATTCTAATTCAGTCAGCACCTTTGGTTATTTATATGCTTTTCTGCATCACTCTCTTTCGGCTGTCACATCTGGAGATGACAAAGGCGTCAGTCTCGCTGAATGCATTAAAAGTTGTGTTCCAGACACATGCTGTTAACGTTAACCTGGATTTTGTTTGTTTATTGTAAATTCTTAACTAACCTTGTGTTTGCAGTTACCTCATGACCACAAAAGAAGACAATAACAAGTTACTTCTGTGCTCCCTGCATATGATGACATGCTGAAAACTTTAATGAGAAAACAATTTCTGAAATATTTTTAAATTTTTTTTGCATTGTTATATTATTTTCAAGTTAATTAAGCACTTTCCACTCAAATTCCTATTACCTATGTTACTTAAAGTTTTTTATATATATGTAATAATTATTACTTCTTTGAAATTCTCATTATTTGCTAATTCAAATTCAATAATCGTTACTATTGTACAGATTTTAAAGTGTTTCAGTAAAAACAAAAAAATAAAATATAAAAACAGAATGAAATATTCCATTACATGTTCCTTTCATTATACCAAATAATTTTCTTAATTATATATTTTGCACGGTGGGAGATGTGAGCTTTTAATTACAACCTGAACTGGTGGGTTAATTGAACATAACAGAAGCCCAATTCTGTGTTACAGCAAATCAAGATGTTACTTATGCAAATTGGGAGATGTCCCTCAGGGGTCTGGGGACGCCTCTTTAGATGCCAATGTCACACTCCATGCTTAAAGTGCACACTGTGCTCTGAGTATACCGTCTAGTGGCAAGAAAGAGCCTTTTATGGAGATTATCGCTTCTAAATGGATGTTCCTGGGGTGTGTCTGCCAGCCTTATTTTCTCATTTCTGTTCATCACAGTTAATGTATCTATCACGGTATTCAAGACTGTGCCCTTTCTGAAAAGTGATCTTACATTCCGTATGAAATGACTGAACAGGTAGAGGACAAAGACGATATAATCAAAAAGTTATATACATAAATCACAAGTTGTCAAGTGGTTAAAACTTGCAGAAATCACTAACTAACTTTTTAAAACTGATTATTGGGTTCACTTTAGGATCAATCATCTCTAGCATAAAAATAAATAAATTGAATTTCTGAAAAATTTAGAAACTAATGCTGTAACAAATCCTCATTATCTGAAATTAGGTTTGATATGCAGTGCAAAGCACTGAGTCAAAAGAGAGATTCATAAATATTTCAGAGCTTTGCAAAACACATGACGATTCTACTCATTACTAAGGTTCACTATTTCATTAATTTGACTATTTATCAAATAGTTTTAGATTTTATATTGAAATGTTGAGATGTCATCTCTAACCTACCCCTTTAACAACAACAAAAAGCCAATCCTTAAAACAAATACCCTGCATTATAATTTACATCTCTTTTTTTAGTTGACAAAAGTCTGGAGTTGAATACTATGGTTTATCACTACATAGATATTTCAGTTAGAGTAATTACCATAATTAGTGTAAATTATAATGTGTTCCAGCTAGTGTTGTTTGTCACACATAAGTGGCGCACCGTTTCTTCAAGCTGCTTTTTTTTGTTAAAAATATGATTGTGACAAATCTGCCACTTTGTTTCAATCCCCAACATAAATTCCACCAATGAAGCGGTTTGTCTGTAAATGATCCGCTTTATATTTGTAACAAATTAATTAAAACCAATATCTTGCAAGTGCATCAATAAGGAAACATGTTCCATTGCAAGAAAAATCATCAATATTTCCTTCTTTTGGTTATTATGTGCTGCTATTCAGCTTTGTATTATTTAAGCAACCATATTCTCAAGATATCAGCCACAGTAAATGTCACAAGTGGTCTTGGGATTTGCTCATTTACAAGCTTTTTCTCCCATTTTGAGATGAGTTGGGCATGATGTTAGATTCAGAGAGTGATCTAATTGATTTAAGTGATTCTGTTTAGTTCAGTTTAAATCAATAAATGTGCTGTATGAGCATATCTGTTGCCCATTCATTTCAAAATTCAATCAAATACATCAGAGGTTCAAAGAAAATCTTTCTTGAACATAGACTATGAATTACAAAGCATGTCAAACGCTCAAAGTAAAGCCAATAGCATCTTCCAAAGGCACATTACCAAGCCGTTGATCCAATTTCTGGCTACATCCAGACTAAACATGTGATCCTAAATAGATGTCAAACAAATAAACACAGGAAAACTTGAACAAAGGCTTAAATTATTACAGTGTTGATTAATGTTCCATATCAAAGGTTCACAGTGGAGGCTGAGGTGGTTGCACAGGAGCTGTGGAAGAATTACTGGAGATCTTTACTTCCTGGAAGCTCTGTTTGTGCTGGGATCCCGAGGGAAATCCCAACCAGTCGGCCATATGTCTGTGACAACAAAAGACAAGAATTCATCTTTGCCTTTCTATTCTTTCCCTATTTTCTCTCTCTCCTGCTCATTCCCACCTTGACACCTGCACTGAAGAACCCGGGAGTTGAACTTAGTTAAGGGGAGATGTCAAACCAGACCGCAGGAACAGAGCTTGGTTGGTGGGATGAAATGTGAGCAGTCTGGTCTCCTCATGAACACACGCCTGGAGATTGTTCCTTTCTGGGCTCTGTTAGTGAAACTTACAAACGATCTAAGACCGCCTTCTTGTGTGCAGTCCCTGAGCTGAACAACAATACAAATACAATACAGTATGAACAACTTACAAAACTGATCTCAGATCTGTTTGACACTTCTGTCAGCAGTGAGCTCCAGCCACCATCTGTTTACGGGTGCTTCAAGAGGAAATGAGAGGAGAGACATCTGTGAGATGGACCAAAGGTTGTCTACCTGTGAAGCTGCACAACTCTACGTTAGCATAATGTCTGAAATAGTCCATTCGTCACATGAGGTGGGATTTTAGGCAGGACTAACTGAATAAAAGATCTTCTTCCTGTCTTGGTAATAGCATAAACATGAACTCCCAGTGGACCTGACCAAGAATCTGATCTTTCTATCTGTCTGTCTGTCTGTCAATAAACTTTCTATCTATAAGGCCAATAAACTTTCAAATATTCAAATCTTTCAAACAAGGCTTTGTCAAACCAACAGAAATTACAGTTATGAATTTGAACATTCAAATTCAAACTGCAATTTTGCATCCTGTTTACTATATCAATTCAAATTCAGTAACAGAACTGGAATGTTATTGTCACATCTGACAGCCCTGGTGTGTTATCTTGCATTTGGATGCCTGATGTTTGGGAATGTAATCATGTGAGATAGTTATGGGAGTGATTATATCAATTCATTTTGATGATAGACTTTGGCTCAGGCATTTCAAAATTACTAAAATAACATTTGCGTTGGTGTGCGTTCTGATTACAGCACAGAACGACATAAATGTGAGTAAATGATGGAGGGAAAACATTTTGCGTGAAGTATATACTTTTAAAGTGTACTCATTTATGAAAAAGGACATTTTTATATGCCGTGTCTGGAAAGCTCAGCTTCCTATTAGAATGAAAATGCAAAGGAAGATTATCTCTTCCTTTCTTTGTCAAATCAAATCTTTTCATTTTCTTTTAAATAAAGGCCTCACCTAAGGATAGACTGTTTTTGGGATCTTAAAACAAGATGTTCTTTCAATAAGACAGAAAAATTCAGTAAAAACCAAAAAATAAAATATAAAAACAGAATGAAATATTCCATTACATGTTCCTTTCATTATACCAAATAATTTTCTTAATTATATATGTTTTTAAATCTTGTTTTTCAGTTTAAATATACTATCAGCCTTAAAACAAGATACATTTACTTGAGAAATAAACTTAAATAAATAAAGGCAATGTGGCTTTATATACTGAATGTATATTTTCTAGCAAGTCTTTATTTATTTGTTTATTTATTTGTTTGTTTGTTGAGGTATGAAACTCACTAAATAGATGTATGCTTAAAAACAAGATAAACAATTTGTCAGTGTATTAAAAAAATTCTTAAACAAGTCTTAAAAAAAATCGGTTTAGATATTTTTCATGGAAAACGAGACAAAAAATACTTAAGAAAATTAATTGGTTACACGGAATGAAATGGTTTCATTCAATTGGAACAATACTTGGAAACAGTACAAAAATACTGTTTAGTAAAATGTTTTGCAGTGTATTTATGCAAATATCCTATGCTCTTGATTATAAATGCTATGCCACTGCATTGCGTTTGAAGTATCTAAAATGAAGCTTTAAAACCTCCAAGACGAAGTCTAGTTTCTGAGCGGGAGTGTATGTCAGACATCTGAAACAGAGACTAATTTGCACTAAGTCTTGCACAATCTCTCCAGTCTCCATACTAATGATTGATAATGTTTTATTAATGCTGAGATATCCTCCACCGAGGATCTAAACAAATTGTAGCAATTTAGTCAATCCCATGCACAGAATCAATCATAGGCAGCTGTCTGTCTGTCTATCTGTCTGTCTGTCTGTCTATCTGTCTGTCAGTCTGTGTATGTATATGGATTATTTTAGCAGATCAAGTAATATATTTTTACACAGACATACATTTTTGTTGCTATTTTTTTTAGGTTTTTTAATAGGTATAATTATATAGTTTTTCATTTTTATACTAGTTTTAGTTATTTTAGTACATCAGCATGAAGAAGTGTTAGTGTCAGAGCGCGGTTTAGAATATGAATAAATACACGGTACAAATGAATAGAACATCACTGTGTTCTAGAGAAATTGTTTTTGGGAAACTTTTGTCTTCATAACTTGCTTCTACTTGTAAAAGCGCAGTATTATTTCAACCCTAACGACAATTTATGCATTTGGTTTCCGAAAACATAAAGGCCTAATTTGATTCCAAATAGATGCTCGCATACAGCAGAGCTTAAACCAAAACAACACCTGCTGTTCCAATCAAAAAAAAAAAAAGACTTGCGAGATTCACAGGACTCTGATCTTTATGCCGAATCTGACTTCAGGACAACATACACAGCCACTGTAATTCATCCAACTAAAGCCTCTTGCTGAATAATTCTACTCCACATTTCTCATCTTAGACAAGCAGCTTAATGCAAATCTCCTATATCTCTGACTGTTCCATCTGAGTCTGAACAAACACTGGCTTCAAACCTGCCCATGACATTGAGGCCATTATGCTTGGAAGCTATGATATACATGGAAAGGTGTTCTTCTCTGTTCTATCCAAGAGCCCTTTTTGAGGGTGACACAATGGGTGGAAATGAATGCAACTATTCAAAGAACAGGTCAAGGGAATAACACAAATATAAACCATTTGTAAGTCTCATCAAGGTTCTGTCATTCAGTGATCTTTGTAGTATTCTTGAATGGTTGTACAAACAGTATATTGAGTTTCTCTTTTCTTTTCATATTATTATTCTCCTACATCAAAGCCTGTTCAGCTCTGCATGAAGAAATTATACTGGGAAGAAGAAGAAAATAGAAAAGGACAATAACACGAGTAAATTGGAGGACAAAAACGGACAATTAATAGAAATAAATAATTAAACATCACACAAGTACAGATGTAATGTACAAAAGACATCTCTCTGAAAAACACTTTGTGGTTTAAAATGTTTGGGAAAGTCCAATAGTCCATGTTCTGAATATAAAATAAAATAAAATAATGATTTACTCTCTCTTATATAAATCCAAAATCTGTCTGACTTCTTTTCTTTGTTGGAACACAAATGAAGATACTCTGGGGTTGTCAAGCTTCAAAAATGACAGAAAACACCATATAAGTAGTCCAAAAGAGTCTTCAGAAGTCATTATATAGCTTTGTGTGCACAATAACCTGATGGTGAGCTACTTGTTAAAATAAAAAGAAAGAAAAACAGGTCAGTATGGATAGAATTAATGCCAGACTTGTTTACTAATTCTAAGTCCTCTCCAACGAACTTTAAAGGGTTAGTTCACCCAAAAATGAAATTAGCCCATATATTACTCACCCTCAAGTCATCCTAGGTGTATATGACTTTCTTCTTTCAGACGAATCCAGTCGGAGTTATATAAAAAATTGCATTTGATCTTTCAAGCTGTTTCATGGCACTCAGCAGGTGTTGCATGCATCAGTCCAAAACAAGTTAAATAAAAAGCACCCATCCATAAAAAATGTCTCACACGGCTCCAGTGGGTAAACAAAGGCCTTCTGTAGTGAATCGATGCATTTTTGTAAGAAAAATATCCATATTCAAAACGTAATAATCACTTAAATGTAGCTTGCGCCAACAGTCCTACACGGAAGCAGCTCCGGGCGCATGACGTATGAGGTCAGCTTTGCGCATGCGCCGCTCAGAAGTGACGGACGCGGAAGCGCAGGGGAGAGATCAAAACAAAACAACGGTTACGAATTAGAAGTACAAAACGAGGATTTGTAAAGACGAATGTCGGAGGATTTCGATATAAGCCAAGAGGAGACTGGTTTTCCTTTGCTAAAATAAGGAAACTTTGCTTCCTTTGCTCCTGTTAACAAACGTTTGTTTTCACAAGACTCACTGGCGTATGCGCAGCGTTGAACTCATATGTCATCTGCCCGGAGCTGCTTCCGTGTACAACTGTTGGCGCAAGCTACATTAAAGTGATTATTACGTTTTGAATATGGATATTTTTCTTACAAAAACGCATCGATTCGCTACAGAAGGCCTTTGTTCACCCCCCAGAGTCGTGTAAGACACTTTTTTTATGGATGGGCACTTTTTATTTAACTTATTTTGGACTGATGCATGCAACACCCGCTGAGTGCCATGAAACAGCTTGAAAGGTCAAAGACAATTTGTTATATAACTCCGACTGGATTCGTCTGAAAGAAGAAAGTCATATACACCTAGGATGACTTGAGGGTGAGTAATATATGGGCTAATTTTCATTTTTGGGTGAACTAACCCTTTAAGTAACTTTTCAACTAATTATCAGCTAGTAGTCATTAATATGTTAGTAGATTATCTGCTTAATATCTGCTAACATTTTATTTTGATGGTCACTCAACAGACATTCAGCTGACTATAAGTAACTTTTCAAGTACATCAACTTATTCTACTAAATCTAACCTAACTTAACAGTCTACTAATACTCTAATGAGAGTTAGTTGACATGTAGTTGCAAATTAATCAGAGTTAGTTGACATGCACTGTAGTTGCAGTTACTTATAGTCAGCAGAATGTCTAAAGTGGAGTATCAAAATAAAGTGCAACCAAAAGCTCACACGTTTTTTTTTTTTTTTTCTATATTTTTGTAACTTTCTATCTGTTTCACACTGCTGTATCTTAATCAATAGAACATGGGCTGAAATACAGTACTGGGTGAATATGGCAGCAGGTTAATTATGCTGTTTGATGTCGCAAGCCATGAAAAAAGAAAAAAGAAAAAAATGCCTCTGCACAGCTATGATAGTTTTGCTCAGCTTGATACAATAAAAAATCCAACTATTTACGCCAGAAGTCATTTATCTTGATCACATTTGACAATTTTGATAAGACACATTTATTACTCCAAATGTTTGGATGTGACTTTGAAGCATAATCACAGCTCTGCCAATTAACAGGAAAAAGCTGCTTTACTGTGCTGTATATAAGCTCATTAATGTCAACTGGTTGTTAGCATGCTATGAAAGAGGATTCGCCTTCTCAAATCATTGCCACAATGCTGTCCCTACAACATCCCGGATCCCTGTGGGACCAAGAGAAGTTGCAGACTGTCATGTCTAAAATAATTTATGCAGGCCAATGACCAACATACTTTAGCAACATGTTATAACATTTAATCCATATGATGACAACTCACCAGAATTTGCATGCATAAAGGGACTATAAACATTAATTTTGTGTAATTTTAGGACAGATGAAATGTACTGTATGGTTGCCTAGTAACTAGCTGATAATTTGCAATATTTAAAACAAACGACCATCTACCCCAATTGAGACTAAAAAATCACAAAACAGTATTTTTCCTCATGGGGAACTAATTTGCCTCACAAGCTCCTGCATTAAAATGTTTCTAGTATGTGACAACCAAGTAGGGGTGTGCGATATATATCGTCTGCGATAATATCGTAATTGTTGTTTTAACGATGTGCGATTTGACATTATAGAGTATTTTGCAAAAACCATTCAAAACACCCCTACAGAGCGCACCCATACATTACGTGAAGTCTAGACTAGTGCGTGTGCGCATTTAGAGTGCGTTCTTTCACTGCATGATTCAGTCTAATAAAATGCATTTAGAATTATCACAAATTCAAGACAGGATGGCAGAACATGTATATATTTATACCACTTGATATAGTTAATCAATTTCACTCGAATAGTGCCATTTTTTCTCCAAAAATTACTATGATTACAAATGTGATATTGATTTTTTACAACAGTTCAATAAACAAAGTTAATTAAGAGACTTACGTTTTAGACACCATATTGCCTGTTTTTGCACTATTTCGACAACAAAAATAATTCCAAACAAAGCCACAATGTGTCTCTGAGCAACATGAGGGCATTTCGTTCCTGAATGAATCAACCGTTTAAATGATTTGGTTCAGTCGCAATGACTCACTTATTAACAGTGACTTGCTGCCACCTGTTGGCGGTTTTAATTTCACATACAAAGTATCTTTTATTATTTAAATAATTTCAAATGTCAGTATTCAACGTTGTATGTTTAATATATCAAAACATTATTTATGCATTTGTAATCGCAGGTTAAATGCATTCATGTCTTGCATTAAACAGTGTGTAAATACATCTAAATGCCACTTCAGATGCAGCTTCTGTGTTGATTTAATTTGCTTGATAATAACAGCCCAAATGTCTTATTATTTTAATTCACTGATTAAATGTAAGAATTTCACTCAAAAGATAATGGACACATTTAGAAAAAATTTATAAAGCTTTATAAAGGTAAAAATGTTTACAATTAATTTTGAACTTATTGGAAAAGATTAATTTCTCTCAGTGTCAACTGACCACCACAGAGAATATGAAGAATATTTAAAACTTTAGGAGTCAGCTGTACACGGCAGTCCTTAAGGTACCAGCACAATAACACACTCAGCAAAATATCATCTAATTATCGTTATCGATAAAATCCCATTAAATATTGAGATATTATTTTTTGTCAATATCGCACACCCCCACAGCACTACCAAGTTGAGATTTTTACATGCCATCTTTGTAAAAAGCATTTATAGCATAGCTTTTGCAGCATTTGAATTTTCTGAATGCAGAAACCAAAATATAATACCAAAAATGCTTTAAAGTTAAATATACATTACTTTATGTAAACAACTTGCTTGTGATGAGCAATGGTTGTATTGTCTTATCAAACTGCATGAACCAAAAAAAGAACGGAAAATGTGGTTGAACAAAGTGCACTATACTTTTAGAGAGAGAAATATTTGCAGTTTTTGACTCACACAGATGAAATAAAGATAGTATCTGTCATAGCAATGGTTTTAGGGTTTTATCATTTGAGTTTTGTACACATACAGTCTAAATCCAGCAATTTTTCTGTGAGCATTGAAACATACTATATATATGAAAGCCAGCAAATAAAAAACACTGGGCATAAAAAGCTCTGAATTGTTTTAGTGAGACATCAGAAAAGAAATCAAAAGCAAAAGCAAAATCAGGAACTTTGGATCGAGTTTGGTTACATACACAGTTTAAAAATTTCAACTGGAACAACTTTTATTTTGGAGCACTCATGTCGATCGCCGCTTAGGAATTAATGAAATTATGTCATGTTGTATCAAACTGAGCTAAAACCACACTGTGATATCAGTTAAAACTGTTAATAAGTAACATGTCCCTGAAAAACTATTCAAGATCAAGTGAGAAAATTGCTGTTATCTCCTAATGAGCACCAATGGCCCAGTTCCATTCCATAGCAGGCCTCATCCAAATGAGTGGAATTGATTAATAGAGAAACTCATTAATGAATGCGAGGATGAAACACTAATCTGCATACAGTGTCAGTAAGGCAAACGGGCTCACTGGAGGTACACCTGCTCGCAATTTCCAGCTCCTTGGTAGAAGCTGCAAGCGTTCCCTGTGGGACCTTTGATTTCTGGATGGAGAGACAAACTTTATTTGGTGAATTATACAGGGCTGCGGGGGGAAGGCCTGTCCCCTAAGCAGATGGCTCTGTTTGCCGTAATCGGAGCACTAAACACTGGAAAATACAAACTTTAAAGAGTTTAATGTCAACTTCTCCCCCCTCTTCTTCTGGCTACTTCTCCTTGCTGCAAGGGTGTTTCGGGCAACAAACATTGTTGCGGTCAGAAGCCCTGATGTCATTGTAATGTAAGAGACGGAGACTGAGAAAGAATGATGAGATTACACTACAATACCAATATTAGACAACTCAGTTAGGCTATATGAAAAACATATATATATTTAAAAAAAAAAATCATTTATTGAATTAATATTTGAAAATTCTATTAAATGTGTTAAATTCACAAGCTGGTAAAACATGCATAATCAAATCGTTTAATACTGTTAAATCATATATTGCGTTAAAGATTCAGCTGGGGTTCTGGATGGAATCTTTAATGTGAAATTCACAGGGTATTAGTCAGATGAACTTTAGCTAAAATAAATGTGCTGTGTGTGTGTGTGTGTGTGTGTGTGTGTATATTCAAAAATTCTAAAGTTAGGGGTTAGGGGTCAGTAAGGTATTTTTATTATTAATTCTTTTAGTCAGTGTGTACACATTAAATTGATTAAATCAACAATTGAATTTCCATCATAGGAAATGAATTAATTACATTTTAAAATATATTTGTCAGCAAATACTCAGGAGACACAAGGATGCGTGACAAACAGGTTTAATCACGAAGGAGTCAGGAGAATACAGGTCAACAATCCAAACAGGAGGAATACGGATAGCTGGTAAACTGAAAGGCTTGGCTGATCGAAGTAACGTCTTGTTCCTTCTTCCAGATGAGCCACGGGGAACGACGGATCGTTGGAGCATGGAGAGGTAATCCTAGTAGGAGTTTGTCGGTACGCAGACATACAGGGAGTCAGGTAAGTCAGCATTGAAGCTACGAGACAAGACAGCGATACGGAGGGAGAATGCAGAGATAAAGGGAGCTTGATTGGCAGGGACAAGGGGCAGTGATTAATAGGCAGGTGAGAGTGACCTGGTTAACGAGACGGGCGGTGTGGCTGAATCCCTGACAATATTATAATGGAAAAGTGTTGTTTTGAATTTAATAATATAATATACTGTTTTTATTTTATTGTATTTTATTTTACTGTATTTTTACTGTATTTTGAGCAAAATGAATGCAAACTTTGTGAGTGCAAGAAACCTCTTTCAAAATCTTACTGAGACCAAAGTTTATATGTTACAAATATAATTTAAAATTGACAGAAATTTGTCATAAAAAATGTTGTCAGAGCTGAAAACATTGTGGGTAGCAACTCATAAAAATGAGGATGAGTAATCAAATTTTTACTTATTTAAACCATTCATAACATTAAATAGTAATTAACTATGATACAAATAACTGTAATAATGATTTGTTATTAGGCCTTAGTTGTCATACATACATGTGTGGTCAGTTACATTTGAACAAGTATGTCATCAAGACTCCTGTTCTGACTCAAGTGTTTGATAACCAATAAGAATCAAACTTTGTTAAGTGAAGTGACTTTCTACAGATGTGCCATGTTCAGTATGAAGGAGCAGTGAATACTGCATTGAAACGCAGCTGAAGTGCTCCTCCACACTCTCTGTGAGCTGCAGAGGGAAAGATAAGGCATTCAGTGACAGCATGTTTCAACCTTGGAAAAGAATGGTCTCAGACTGGCTAACTGAATACGAATTTTCAACAAATGCTCATAAATCATTCGAGGTATGTTCCTAAGAGCCCACCCTTGTCTGCCGTTTTGGAGATGGCAAATTTAGCTCTGTCTTTCAGTGTGGGTTCTCCAGGGCTCTGGATGGACGGATTTAAGAATAGTGGCAAAGGCTGGTGTTATTTAGGGTCTAATTTAGTTGGCTCAGAGCAAGAACAGGGATTTTGTGAACCTACCAGGTGCTATCAGTTTCCAACGGCCTGGTCGATAAAGAAAGTGAATAACAAAGTTTTGTTCAGTCATGATGATGCATAAGAAATTGATTAAATTAAAACTAAAATGTTCTCATTAGTTACACCGTGTCTACACTGGACACGACAACAGCTATAGGCTGTCTACACTGGACGTGACAAAGTGACTGTCGCAAATAATTAGAATTTTGTGTCAGTACATCATAAATAGAACGAGGCAGTGGTTTACTGTCGGGGATTTACCGCGGCATCACTGATTATAATAGGTTCTATTGTATTTTGTCGCATCGCATTGCGTCGCTCTCGTCCGGTGTAGACACGATGTTACACTTCATACAAGTTTAATGACGTAGTTTTATTTTTGGATCAACTATTCCCTTGTATTCCTTACATCAACAGCTTGATATATTACGAAATGTATAAATAGATCACATGGAGGGGGAAAAATGGAAGAATGAGAAGAATGTTTTGACCTAGATTGGGCATAATGGTGACACGGTTATATAAATTATACACAAAGCCTTGAGACATTATATAATCCACACTATGAAGAAAATCAGAAATCACAACAGTGTCTGACACCTTTGCTCATTATTTAACAGGTTATGTAACTAAAAATAGCACTTTATAGAAGCTTTTGAAAAATTAACGTTTACAGTCAACAGTGAAAAAGTTTATTTTTCACTGAGAAGAACAGAAAAGTCAGATTCTCTTCTTCTGAAATTAATTTATCTTCTTTTTAATCAAGTTTTAATTCAACCACTACTTTAAATGTGTTTTCTGGAAAATCAAGCAAAAACACCCTTAAAGAAGATACATTCATTTTAAAAGCAAAATTGCATAAGGTAGTAAGACTTTAGCAATTTTTTCTAAGGTTTTATTGTGAGAAAGAAAGTAAAAAAAGAAAGAAAGCATTTTGTAAGGTTTATGCTTTGAAAAACAACAAAACTATTTGCCAGTGTGGTAATAAAAATAATCGTAATATCCTCTTAATTAAATCTTATAGGTATTTCTACTGAAAAACAAAACTAAAATACTAATTATTTAAAAGATTATTTTTTCTTCCAGTGATACTTGCCATTTTGTAATATTTATACAGAGAACGTCTCTAGGTTACATATGTAACCCAGAGGACTCGTAGGCTGGTGAGATGGCCTCGACCACCCACCTACTCATAGTCTGCTTGGTCGCTGGAGATCCTTTCTTTGGCGGATCAAAACAAACAAAAAGCTGATCTACCTTACGCCACGGGGCAGCTCTGTATGCGTAAGCGTCCAGTGCTCGAACTGGACAGAGCAGATTAAGCCTTTCTTGGCCTACTTCCTGTAATGGAGGAGGACAGAATGCCTGAAGTACTATGGGCCCTGATGAAGAAGTGGGCACCTTAAGGACATACCCGGCCCTCGGGTAAAGGAATGCCCTAACCAGGAGAAAGATAGGCTTGAGCATGAGCAACTTGACCGACACTTCTTCTAAGTGTTCAAAGGGGGCATTGCATAAGCCCTCCAGAACCACATCCAGGTCCCATGAGGGCACCTTAGTGCGCTGTACCGGCCTCAGCCTCAGTTTGCCACGGAGGAAACAAGTGATAAGTGGGTGTCTTCCCAATGACTGACCACCCAGAAGGGCGTGGTAAGCAGCTAAGGCCGCCACGTATATCTTCAGAGTGGAGGGAGATAACCCTGCGGAGAATCGCTCCTGCAGAAACTCCAGAACTGTACCAATTGGGTAGTTGACTGGGTCCTACAGTCGCTGTCCTCACCATGAAGCAAAAAGTTTCCACTTCAAGGTGTACTGTTTCCTAGTGGCGGGAGCTCTGGACTGGAGTATAGTCTCAACAACCTCAGTTGAGAGACCAGATGCTAGGAGCTGTGCCCCCTCAGGGGCCATGCCCACAGCTTCCATAACTCCGGGCGTGGGTGAAGAATGGCGCCCCCCGCCTGAGAGAGGAAGTCCCTCCTGATCAGAATCTCCAGCGGAGAGCCGTCGAGGAGGGACACCAGGTCCGACAACCATACTCGGGCCGGCCAGAACGGGGCTTCTAGCAACAGACGGACCCCATCCCGGCGTACTCTCTCCAGAACTCCCGGAAGCAGAGCGATCGGGGGAAAAGCGTACAGACCAAGCCTCGGCCACGTCTACACCATGGCAGACCCTGGGCAGAGCGGCCACTCATGACCGCTCCCCAGCCCGTGAGAGAGGCATCCGTCGTTAGCGTTACGCTATGACAAGGAGCCCCCAACGTCGGGCCTTGAACCAGGAACCATCGTTTCTTCCACATGTCTAAGGCACATAAGCATTGCCACGTGACCTTGATCATGCGAAGCAGCTTCCCCCTCGGGGAAAATCCCTTGGTTCTGAGCCACCACTGCAAGGGTTCTGTATGTGTTTTATGGCCTTATTTCAGTGACTTTACAATTTTAGTTTTTCACTAAGCACGCATAAACGTTGTTTTCTCAAAAACACAATCACATACATACATGCTGCCCACATATTACTGTAGCCCAGTTTGTGCTGATTATGGTGCTACTAAACTTAGTCATTAAAATGTTTATTAGCAACTGATAAAAGCACAAATGTCAGGACATGTCAAAACTTCTCCAGGGCCCAAAACACCCTCAGACCCCAGAGGGTTAACTGAAAAATTAGTGTTTACTGTTGTCATTTTGCATTATTGACACACTATTTTTCTAATTAATGCTGTTCAGTTGCTTTGACACAATCTGTATTGTTAAAAGCGCTATATAAATAAAGGTGACTTGACTTGACTTGACTTGGCGTTTAGTCTTAATCCCAGCTCTCTCATATGGGCGAGGACAACATCTCGATGCCGAGCCGCCATCTGCTCCGATTGAGCTAGTATTAACCAATCGTCGATGTAATTGAGTATGTGGATGCCCTGGAGTCGCAGAGGAGCCAGAGCAGCATCCACACACTTCGTGAAAGTGCGAGGTCAGAGTGACAGGCCGAAGGGAAGAACTCGATATTGGTATGCTTCGCCCCCAAAAGCAAACCTTAGGAACTTCCAGTGTTGAGGGAGGATGGAAACATGGAAATAAGCGTCTTTGAGATCTATCGTAACAAACCAGTCCTCGGACTGGATTTGAGATACTATCTGCTTGATAGTGAGCATCTTGAACCGAAGCCGTTTGATAGCGCGGTACAGAAGACGGTGATCTAAGATCCGACGCAACCCACCATTCTTCTTCGGAACGATGAAGTTAACGGCTGTAGAAGCGGCAGCTGGGGATTTTGCTTGTCGGAGCTCACTGAGCCCTGAAGCACAGAGGGTGGCAAGGTTATCAGTGACTCTCCGTGAGGAGACTGCGGTGGCGAGTCCACAGTCTCCTCTGTCTCGACACTCATCACCTCTACCTCCTCGGAGGAAGATAGATGAAGTGCCTGGCTCTCTCTCCGAGGGGAAGAAACTGCAGCGCGGGCTTCCGAACCCTGAGAGAGAACTGCGGATCTAGCGGGTGAGGACCGAGAAAAAGGATGAGCCCGTCTCGGATCCCTCCGCTAAATCCACTTGCGATCCCCATGACAACGGTCTGCGCTGTGCCTCGGCAACAGCGGGACCGCTGCCAGCGGGATCGCAAGCCTGGCCGCTCTCATCCAACACGGCCAGGCGAGAGCAGAGCGTGCGCAGCGAGAGCAGCTCGCCGTAATGACAATCAGCCCCCTCAAGCGCTGACTGTGCATGCTCCGCTCCCAAACAAACGACACACAAATCGTGTGTATCCCCTGCTGTCAGATATCGTGGGCAGGGAGGAACACAGCGTTTGTTCTGCCGTTCGCTCGCCATAGACTTTTTCATTGTTTTATATATATAAGTGCTTGTGCGGACAGACAACAGTAAATAGACAGACACATACACAGAGCGCTACTGAAGAGCAGAAGCTGGTTTGCGCTCTGCCGGATGCGCTTTTATGCTTTCTGGTGCTTACGTCACCCCGCTCGTGACGTCTTGCTGCTCCATTGGACTGATCTGACACGTGCTTCAGAATGCGGTCACGCCAGGGCGTTCCCAAAGCGAATCTCGACGCAGCTCAAGTTCCTGAAGGGGAACAGAGTTCTATTAACATTATCACCGTGTTTTTTTGTTTTTGTTTTGTTTTTTCTATAAAATAGAGAAATGTTCAAATAATCATCATGTATGGAGGAAATCCTGCAAAGTTTAATTTTGCCTTCTGTGTTTAAACAGCCCGATTTATTCTTCAGACAATACATGGATAAGCAAAATGCATTTATCGCATGTCTTGCTCAGAATACCTCAATTCCACTGATTCTTAATCTGTTTGAATAGAAATTCTATCAGACGGCATTCATTTCTACGCTAACAGAAAAGACAAGGCAAACATTGCACTTCTAAGCCTTTTCAGCCCAGACTGCCGCATGACATTGTATAATTCCCAATAATTATTCAGGAACCACAGGTCCTTTTCACTTCCTAATCTGCTCAGCTTTTGATAGAGGGACCAAAATCTCATCAAAACCAACATCGGAGCTCTCTGACACGTCTGTGGAACGCCATCACAGCATGGCATTCGGTGTGTTCAAAGAAAGGCTTTCCATGATATATTCATCTGCACTGAATAATGTGCTCTTGAGGAGACTGATATGAATGGTTTTTGTGGACCTTTTCCATTCTGTTCAGGGTTTTAAACTCAAGTTTCTCTTGAAGATTGGCACTTTTATGGTGCTGTGTTTGCCTGGGGGCTCATTTCTGACATTTGCAGATTGGCAGAGTTAAGAAAAAGAGCAGAAAAACTATTGTTTGAGCCTTGGAAGGGGTCACCGTTTTCTTCTCACTTTTCTGCAATCAATGAAATGTTGATAATTTCAGAAAGACTAATGGTGACTTTTTTACTGTTACACATTTCAGCTACACTAATATGCTTCAAAAACATGTCATCCTGGTATGAAATGGCAATACAAAGCATATTAAAATGTAACCAGTTCTTTCAAGTCTAGCAAATGCTACAGCCATTTCAGACATGCTTTTAAAGGATTAGTTCAACCCCCCAAAAATGACTTTGTTTCCGTGGAACAGGAAAGGAGCAATTTTGAAGAATTGTAGTGAAGTTGCACTGAGGCTTCAACAAATGACCAAAAAGCCCTATAAACTACAATACATTTTTTGAGTCTTTTGAAACTATACAATAGCCTTGTGTAAGAAGCTTTTTAATTGAAAACCTTTACATTGTTTGACTTCAGAAGACTTGAAATACAAGTTCTAGGATTTAAATAAACAACAAAATTAATAAATAAATATAGCTAAAAGTTTGAAAAGACAAAAGGGTGAAAAGTTATGACAAAATTTCCATTTTAGTCTTTCTTTAGCCCACTGTATCATATGATTTAATATGATTTAAAGACACAAATTTCTTAGGCCTCTAAATTATGAACATCATCAAAACTTTGCTGAAAAACCTGTTGTACAAAATCTATTACATGCCTTCTATATGTAATAAAATTATAATAAAATTATTATATAAATGTCCACCTTCATTTTGTGATACATGTGTCTTTTTGCTGTGGAATCTTTATTGATAGTATTTAGATTTTTATTATAGTTAGACAAATTTCAAGATGAATTTTTACTGGATGCATCAAGGTTTAGTTTTTTTCTTTTTCTTTTCTTTTTTTAGAAAAATCATGTTAAAAGTATCAACTCTTAATCATCATTGTATTGCATTGCAAATATCACCAAACAACATTTAAATATAACCAATTAAATATCAGCTTATTAGGAGATATGGACTGATAACTGATATTTATATGCATTTTATGCAATTACTCTGCTATACTGTTATAACGACCTTAATGATTTACAGTGCATCTTACATTTTGGTCATATAAATATAAAATTCCAGCTGTTGGGTATTCATCATGTTTTTCTTAATAGCTGCTTAAATGTGACCCTGTCTGTGAAATCCAGGCTAAAGTCTCAAAACCTAATTATGAGATAACAAGCATCAAAGTTTGATTTCAACCATTAATTTCACTATGATTTAAATTTTTGACATGGCCTTACTCAGTCAATAGTAAAGATATAAAGGTTATATTTTCACAGCATGTTCTACATCTTTATGAAGTATGATTTTATGTAGAAAACAGTAAATCATAAAAAAATACTTTAGCTGGGTTTTCACAGGCAGGGTCACAAATGGTCAAATCGAGATCTATTTTATGGCACAGGACAAATGAATCAATTTCAACTGCAATTTTCACTCTAAAGCAGAGAACAAGCTCTGGTCCAGCCCTGTGAATTCGCTGAAATAGGCTTTCTTGCACAACTTTTGCCACTTTAATTTACAAAGTTGTGGATGTGCTTCTCTGAGAAAACATGCTCTCTTTTACAGCATGTGGGCTCACTAAAGCAGTTTTAAACTGGAGTCCAGCTATGAATTCATAGAGGCTCATACAGAGACAGAGAAATGGCATGCTAAATATACACGCCAGCAGTTTAAACCAATGTGCCCTGTTCTCTTTCAAAAGTGAGATCTAATTACTTAGACACTAAGTCTAACACTGTCAAAATCTCATCAAAACCAACATCGGAGCTCTCTGACACGTCTGCGGAACGCCATCACAGCATGGCATTCGGTGTGTTCAAAGAAAGGCTTTCCATGATATATTCATCTGCACTGAATAATGTGCTCTTGAGGAGACTGATATGAATGGTTTTTGTGGACCTTTTCCATTCTGTTCAGGGTTTTAAACTCAAGTTTCTCTTGAAGATTGGCACTTTTATGGTGCTGTGTTTGCCTGGGGGCTCATTTCTGACATTTGCAGATTGGCAGAGTTAAGAAAAAGAGCAGAAAAACTATTGTTTGAGCCTTGGAAGGGGTCACCGTTTTCTTCTCACTTTTCTGCAATCAATGAAATGTTGATAATTTCAGAAAGACTAATGGTGACTTTTTTACTGTTACACATTTCAGCTACACTAATATGCTTCAAAAACATGTCATCCTGGTATGAAATGGCAATACAAAGCATATTAAAATGTAACCAGTTCTTTCAAGTCTAGCAAATGCTACAGCCATTTCAGACATGCTTTTAAAGGATTAGTTCAACCCCCCAAAAATGACTTTGTTTCCGTGGAACAGGAAAGGAGCAATTTTGAAGAATTGTAGTGAAGTTGCACTGAGGCTTCAACAAATGACCAAAAAGCCCTATAAACTACAATACATTTTTTGAGTCTTTTGAAACTATACAATAGCCTTGTGTAAGAAGCTTTTTAATTGAAAACCTTTACATTGTTTGACTTCAGAAGACTTGAAATACAAGTTCTAGGATTTAAATAAACAACAAAATTAATAAATAAAAAAGTTTGAAAGTTTGAAAAGACAAAAGGGTGAAAAGTTATGACAAAATTTCCATTTTAGTCTTTCTTTAGCCCACTGGATTTAATATTTTAATATGATTTAAAGACACAAATTTCTTAGGCCTCTAAATTATGAACATCATCAAAACTTTGCTGAAAAACCTGTTGTACAAAATCTATTACATGCCTTCTATATGTAATAAAATTATAATAAAATTATTATATAAATGTCCACCTTCATTTTGTGATACATGTGTCTTTTTGCTGTGGAATCTTTATTGATAGTATTTAGATTTTTATTATAGTTAGACAAATTTCAAGATGAATTTTTACTGGATGCATCAAGGTTTAGTTTTTTTCTTTTTCTTTTCTTTTTTTAGAAAAATCATGTTAAAAGTATCAACTCTTAATCATCATTGTATTGCATTGCAAATATCACCAAACAACATTTAAATATAACCAATTAAATATCAGCTTATTAGGAGATATGGACTGATAACTGATATTTATATGCATTTTATGCAATTACTCTGCTATACTGTTATAACGACCTTAATGATTTACAGTGCATCTTACATTTTGGTCATATAAATATAAAATTCCAGCTGTTGGGTATTCATCATGTTTTTCTTAATAGCTGCTTAAATGTGACCCTGTCTGTGAAATCCAGGCTAAAGTCTCAAAACCTAATTATGAGATAACAAGCATCAAAGTTTGATTTCAACCATTAATTTCACTATGATTTAAATTTTTGACATGGCCTTACTCAGTCAATAGTAAAGATATAAAGGTTATATTTTCACAGCATGTTCTACATCTTTATGAAGTATGATTTTATGTAGAAAACAGTAAATCATAAAAAAATACTTTAGCTGGGTTTTCACAGGCAGGGTCACAAATGGTCAAATCGAGATCTATTTTATGGCACAGGACAAATGAATCAATTTCAACTGCAATTTTCACTCTAAAGCAGAGAACAAGCTCTGGTCCAGCCCTGTGAATTCGCTGAAATAGGCTTTCTTGCACAACTTTTGCCACTTTAATTTACAAAGTTGTGGATGTGCTTCTCTGAGAAAACATGCTCTCTTTTACAGCATGTGGGCTCACTAAAGCAGTTTTAAACTGGAGTCCAGCTATGAATTCATAGAGGCTCATACAGAGACAGAGAAATGGCATGCTAAATATACACGCCAGCAGTTTAAACCAATGTGCCCTGTTCTCTTTCAAAAGTGAGATCTAATTACTTAGACACTAAGTCTAACACTGTCAGCTTTCTCAATTCATGAAGGAGTGAATTAAAAGACTGAACTTGGGGCTTTAATCAGATTTAAGACCAACCTATACCTCTGGACACCTCATATTCACTCCACCCCCATGAGTCTAATATCTATATAACTGGATATTGCTCTAGGTTTGCTGCAATCGAACTGAAAGAAGCCATTAATCTCGTAATTAAGCTGCTGCATTTCATATGCACATAGAAAATGGATTTTAGAGTTTAATGGTGTTTAATTGCATTGTAGTGATTCTGTGAAATATTACATACTATTCTGGAATTACTTGCATTGAATAAGATATTTGCTTTGTAAATGAACAAAGAACAGATGTGCAAAAGTGTTTTTTGTTTGCTGATCCACAAAGACATGCCAAATACAGAATTCTTTTTTTTTTTTAAGTCATCACGTTTCTTTGTTTCCGTGGACCAGGAAAGGAACAACTTTGAAGGATTGTGAAGTGGCTTTCAGCTTCAACAAATGACAAAAAAAGAATTGAAAAACCAACATAAAACCAACATAAAAATTCTCCATAACGCTCATGCATTATTTTCCAAGTTTTCCAAAACCATACAATAGGTTTGACTAAAAACCTTTCCTTTTTTTTGTGCCCCCAATCCAATCCAAGTCCTTGAATATTGTGTATCTGCCGATACTGAGTCCCTTTCCAATACTTGCATTTTCCTAGTGTTTGGTGCACACTTCAAATACATTAAAGTTATACAGGGGTGTGCAGAGAGTTTCTCAGGGACAGGGACAGGTGTGTGGCTTTCCTAATCAAGTCCAGTCAGTATAATCAAACACAGCTGGACTCGAATGAAGGTGTAGAACCATCTCAAGGCTGATCAGAAGAAATGGACAGCCCCTGAGTTAAATATATGAGTGTCACAGCAAAGGGTCTGAATACTTAGGACCATGTGATATTTCAGTTTTTCTTTTTTAATAAATCTGCAAAAATGTCAACAATTCTGTGTTTTTCTGTCAATATGGGGTGCTGTGTGTACATTAATGAGGAAAAAAACTTAACTTGAATGATTTTAGCAAATGGCTGCAATATTGTTAAGAGTGAAAATTTTAAGGGGGTCTGAATACTTTCCGTACCCACTGTATATGCATGCACACACTGTATAAAGACATTGGTAGATGTAAGCATGTTACAATGACAGACATTGAAAAACAGACTGTGTGGTCACTATTATGATCACTGATATAAATTACTGCTTCAAACCTTTATGTATTTTATATGTAAAATAAGCAGAATAAATGCAACATAACGGGACAAAAGTGGAGATAAGGTTAGAAAGCATGAAGCTTGTGAATGCAGAATGCCAGTCTGTCAATCAAGTCCAAGGCAAGTGAAATCAAACATCTGATAACAGGTTTATAGTGTGGAGACAAACTCTCTCCACATTTCATTGGAAAGGCTGATAGTGATAGACTTCAGTCAGTGTGCTAAAACATCACTGAAATTACAAAATAATTACAGGTATCAATGCCAAAAAGCAGGAAAATTGTGTAAGAGGCAAACGCACAGGACAAATCAAACGAAAGCACCAATGTTGATTATCTTGCTCCCTCGTCCTCATCAGGAGAGAAACTGGCACACAGATCTGCCTTTATCTGCCAATCACACAGAGGAAAACACATTTCCTCTTCAGGAACTCGAGCTGCGTCGGAAAACGCTGGGGGAATGCCTTCTGTGACCACGCTCTGAATCACATGTGAAATCAGTCCAATAGCTGAGCGGGACATCACGGGCGGGTGACGTCATGACCAGGAAGCTATAAAAGCACGTGCGGCGGAGCCAGCGTCAGTTTTCTGTCATTCAGCGAAGCGCTCTGTGTGTGTCAGTCATATTTATTGTTGTCTGTCAATTGTGAAAAGTCTATAAGCTCCAGCTATGTCTAAGCTCATGCAAAGACAAAGCATTTCAAGGGCGAGAGCAAGCCACGTTACAGGTTGTGTGTTCCTCCCTGCCCACGTTATATCACGAGTGGGGATACACACAGCCTGTGCATGGTTTGCTTGGGAGCGAAGCAAAATTGTTACTGCCTTGCTTCGCTCTCAGAGTGCTCTCTTTGAGGAGGGAGCCTTCACTAGCGTTCCTCGCGGTGCCAGCCCCACTTTCGCCAAGGCGGAGCGGCGGCTGTGCTCGTGGGTTTCGCTTATGGATCTGCTTCCTAATCACCAGATCCGGAGCCCGCTCTCGGGATTTCGGAAGTCCGCTCCCACCAGGGAGAGGGCGCAACGCTCCACCTGTCTTTTTTGGAGGGCGTCAAAGAGCTCGCCAGTTGCACAAGCATCAGTTACACAAGCATGTTATGCCTGATATTATAATGAGCAGCATTAATAGGGAGCGGAGCTCGCACAGTCGGCTCTCGGGGGGCGGATTGTACTTTTTCCGCTGTTAAGCGCTCCGCTCTCGCCGGGCACGCTCCGAGGAGTGTGTCCGTGCCTGTGATCTTGCGATCTTGTCCTCAGTGCCCTCAGGAGGTCGGTCTGCCAACCCTGCCATGTTCCAGGGCGCAGAGGTCTCCGGCAAGCGCTTCTCTCAGTTCCCGCCCAGAAACGTAGCAGTACTAAGAGGCTCGCGACCTCTACGGAGCTGCTCTAGGCGCACCACAGGCCAGTCTCGCGATCAGGATGCTATTCCATAGCCTCGAGTCCTCTGATCTCCCCTCTCCTTTGGGGGTCAAGACTCACTCCTCCAGAAGTTGACCTTCAGGACGGCAGGCCCCGCCTACTTTAGCCACTCCGGGCTCTTCTGTTCTCTCACCCTAGCTGTGCAGTCTTCCACACTAGGCAGAGATTTGGAAGTCTAGCGGCGTGGACATTCTCATTCCCCTGGCGTTTTCCGACGCAGCTCGAGTTCCTGAAGAGGAACGTCCCAGGTTACGTATGTAACCCTGGTTCCTCGAGGGAATGAGACGCTGCTTCTCGGTGCCATACTTCCGGCATCCCTGCCAGTGCTTGCCTCATTCCTGAAGCTGACGCTGGCTCCGCCGCACGTGCTTTTATAGCTTCCTGGTCATGACGTCACCCGCCCGTGACGTCCCTCTCAGCTATTGGACTGATTTCACATGTGATTCAGAGCGTGGTCACAGAAGGCGCCCCCCTAGCGTTTTCCGAAGCAGCGTCTCGTTCCCTCAAGGAATCAGGGTTACATACGTAACCTGAGACGTTTCCCAGACGAAACCCACATCTAATCTAATCCTACACAATCCAATCCATACAAAGGTGTTTGTGTATACTTGTATTCATTATTTATGCATGACACACATTTCAGTGTTATCACAGTGCTTAATCGCATACAATATGCTGCTTCATATGATAATCTCTTCAGCTGTTGGAAAATATGGTTCATTCAATCTTATTTGATTCATATGCATTTGCAAGTGAAACAAATGTTAATTTTTGGTTTGTTTGGATCGACAATGTTCACTACTGTTCAATATTTTGGCAAGTCTCTTATGCTGGCCAAGGCTGCATTTATTTGATCAAACATACTGTAAAAACTGTAATACTGTGAAATGTTATTGCAATTTAATATAACTGTTTTCTATGTTAATATGTTTAAAATATTTTAAAATGTAATTTATTCCTGTGATGCAAAGCTGAATTTTCAGTAGCTATTTCTCCAGTCTTCAGTGTCACATGATCCTTCAGAAATTAATTTTAAGATGCTGATTTGATGCTCAAGAAATATTTATTATTATCATCAATTCTGAAAACAGTTGTGTTGCATGTTATTTTTGTGAAAGCTGTGACTTTTTTCAGGATTCTTTGATGAATGTCACGTTAAAGCATCCTTGATGAATAAAAGTAATAATTCCATTTAAATAAATAAAAAAACAGACCCCAAACATGATCAACAAACTGTATAAAAAGCATCTGCAATGCAAGCCTTTTGACATATGTACAACTTCATAAATCCTCAGGAACTGCAGGAATCTTTGTGAGATTCACGATTTGAACCTCAAAACATTTGTAAACATTCATTTTACGGAAAGTGATACAAAGTAAATCTGAGTTTTGTGCCTGGCAAGGACGTGGTCTGGTTTGCCTGAAGTAGAACATTAGTCACACTTAAGTAGTAATCTTAATCTCTTCAACACGATTCCCACAAGCATCTATATCTATAAATTAACAAATAAGGAACATTTTCCAGCCCTCCTCCACTGCCAGGTTCAAATCTGCTCCAACATCCTCATCTGCAGTCTGATAGTCACACATTGTATGTTGCATATTGGCAGTTACAAGTGCTTAGATCTCGAACCAGATAATTTATGAATGCACCAAGTTTTCTCTATATTCATATATATGGAGTAGTTCCCTACAACTCTGATGCCTGTCACTGTAATGATGTTCTGTGTGCATCTGAAGGAGCAAAACTGCAGGCTAAACTGTAACTGCAGAGGCCCTTAATGACCCACAATGTGTGTAATTACATTAACTGTATTTGTCTTGGGCTATTTTCATTTATCTCTGTGAAGTGGAGCATTAATATTTTCTGAAACTCTGCCTTACCAAAACCATTTTTTTTTCTTTTATTAAATTCAGAAATGTTTAATAACTTTCAGCACATCGCAAAAAAAATAAAATGATATGCATTTTCCACATTGGGCAATATTGTCAGGCTATTTTTGTGCTGAGGCAGCAAACCTGGACATATACAGTAGGTGAGATTTTAGCACATTTGGATGTTAGCTGTAGGCATCTATCCGAAATGTACATTTACTAGTCACACTTTACTTATAGATATATACAGAACTAAGATGAGGTTGCATTGTGCTATTAAAATAGTTTTGAAAAGTAAAGGTAAAATATTAATGGTTAAAAAGATATTTCTGAGACAAGAAGAAGCAAGTGTTTTAGAGTTGCTTTAAGTGCATGTTTTAAATGCAAAGTTCAAGCTGAAACTCTTCCTTTTTTGGATACAAATAATGGGGGTTATTTAACTTTTCTTTATGAATGAGCTCTCAGATAACATTTTGAATGTTTGCAGTTTCCTGAAAGTTACTGACATAATTTAAATATTGGCCAACATTAACATTTGCAATGAATTCTTCAATTCTTTATGCATGTGCAGACTTGCATTTAACTCATTAGCAAACACCAGTATATGCCTTGAGCGGTCCTCCCTATGACCTCTTGTTATTGCCGATGTTCTTATTATAGCATGCTATGAAGAAAGAGAATTAAACATGAATGATAGATTTTCAGGGTTCTGCTCAAAGCCTGAACTTGAATAATCATGTCGTGAAGCCCTGTATGAAAACGTGTCACACTGGTGGCTCATCTTGTTAAACATATGGTAGTGCAACTGTGATGGCTTCAGGAAGTTATGATCTTGTGCATGCGGTGAATCACAGCAAGCATCAACAAAAATGCCAGAGTAAGTAAAAACAGCTTGTTTCAGTCTGATACATTTCAGCAGACGTTCCTAACAATGCTGCTGTTGATTGACAATCAAATAACAACAGCATACACATTTTGTTGTTGACTTTGTAACATATGCAAAGCAGACGGAGTGTTGAAAGTAAGCTGATGGAAGAAAGGAGTTTTTTTTGTATACACTACATTATTTAAAATCAAAATTGGATACAGCACATGTCGGAAACTATATGCTCATTTCCATACTTCTGTATTTTGAACGCTCAATATAAAATATAAACAGCTATTATTTATCATGCTTAAGTTACAGGTTGTGATTCAGTGGAGCCAGCTGGTCCAAATAAACTGGGTACTGATCCATCTTTCAAGAGCAAGCGTTTTGTGAATCCCGCATTGAACTCCACGAGATTAAAGAAGCAGTCATCAGTAAAATGATGGGAACACAAAAAAATTATTGGGGTTGTACTGCTATAAATTTTAACCACTGATTCTTTGCAGCCTCATCTTTTGGAAATGAAAATAAAACTACGCGTAGCTTTTTACTGTATTTGTGTACAAATAAATGCAGCCTTGGTGAACATTATATATATATCACTTATTTATTTAATAATTTAGTTATTAAATATTTAATTAATTTAATGTTACAGCTGTTAAATTGTTGATATTAAGATTTATTTTTGTCTAAATAAATAAAAAATAAAATGTAACAAGTAATTTAAAAAAACAAAAAGGAATTTTGGCATCACAACATTATATACAGTATAAGGGGTTGAAATAAAATAAAAAAGTTTGGAGAGGTGATCATGCACAATTAAATAACCAATATCAACTGATACCAACAACTTTAATATCCACTGATATTGAATATAGATATACTACACCGTGCATCCCTACTCTTAATGCATCTATAGAAAGAAAGGAGTGCGATACACAGCAGTTTGACTCTTTTTTTCATCCTCCATCCCTGTAATTTTGATTTGCTTCAGATCAATCTCGAGTACTCCGGTCTCAAGGATCAAACACGATGGGAATTGGCTGGAGGTGAGAACCTCCCCTCTCCGTCTCCCACTGTTTCTGTGCACCTCGCCTTTTTTCCCAAATTACTTTTTGACAGTGGAATACAGTAATAGGCCTCTCAATTTGAACTAAACAGCCTCCTCAGCAGCAGAAGAAGATGCCCGGGAGCAAGGAGGAGAGCACGCGGAAATCTCATTAGGTACAATATCATACCTTTTTCTACAGGGCCCTGTCACAGAGCCGGTGCGCTCAGGCACTGGAAGTCTTAAAGGACAGCAGGTGGCTATAGAGGAAGAGCACCTTAAAGGAGCATGCAGCTCTTGATGTACCTCTGATGCTTTAATTTGAAAGCTGCAGCACTGCAAATTGAATACTTGTGGAAAGGATGGAGAAAGAGAAGTAAAAACTGCACAAACCAGCAATATTTATCCGTCCCAGGTGGGAAGCCAACACTTGCATACCAGGCGCATATAAACACAAGCTTCCCCAAAATAAAAATAGATAACTTCAAACAAACTTACACTCATTGAACACTAGAGGCTTAGAGGGGAAACGATCCCACGTTGCTCCTGAGAAAACACTAGCAGCATATTCAAACAAATCTTCATTAAACTGGAACAGAGTTAGTAAGTCTACAGAAAGTTATGCTCAAGTATGTTCAATGCGAGGTTGAGGCGGTGAGGAACTCGGAGCCATTTGTCAAGAAGCATTTCATTAGGCTTGTTGCACCCTGCCATGGGCTGTTGGTGGATGGCTTTATATGTTTACCAGTCAATAAAAATTTCCACTGCAAAATTCCCACAGCGCTTCTTCTCACATTCAGTGAGATTATTAGCCAAATTCAAGATTATTAGACACTATGTAGTAATTTATTCATTACAGTATCTGCCATTCAAAACAATGGCTTGATATTTTTGAATGTAATTTTTTTTTTATTTTACTAAACATACAAAATAACTAAATAAAATAAACAAAAATACAATTGAAGTCAGCAAATAAATAAATAGAATTATTACTCATAATTCATCCATTCTCCAAGCCGCTTGTCCCATATAAAATTATAACATGAATAATTAAACATACATGCATGCATAACTTTATGTATAATTAATACTATTACTAATACTGCTGCTACTATTACTACTAATTATTTAGTTATTTAATTATTTAGGTGTTGTTTTTTGTACTTTTACTGAAAATAATAATAATAATAATTTATTAATTAACAAAAGAAGGATATTTACGCTCCAAAAAGTTTCACGGTAATATTTTTTGCAACAGTAATAGAGCTAATTGAAAACAGAGAGGTCTGTCAGGCTTTTTGCCCATTATCTTGATGATTTTTTCCACAATGTGAGCTCACACGTGTTTAACAACCCATCCCCAACAATTATGCCTTAACTGAACCCTTTAAACCTCTACTTGGAGAGACTTGTGTGCAAGCCACCAAAACCAAGTATGGTGTCTAGTTTAATCCAAAGTTTTGCTTTCTCTCTGCCAGCCAACTCAAATGTGAAGACTTGTGCTAGTCTTCTACACAACACATTGTGACTGCCATCGAAATGAAACAAGTGACACCTTTTTTTTCACTCTTTCCGTTTCAGATCAGAATGAATAAAAAATCTTTGTTTAAATTGAACTTACATTGAAACTGACAATCACACAGTAGCTGGCTTTGAATTGACAATTGCTTCACATAATCAACACATCTCAATGCAGTCCTGTAACCATTTGCACATTTTTGACTAGTAAACATCCGTGTAACACTCTATCCACAGCTAAATCCAACTTTGTTGTTCTCCACGCTTCGGAATATACAAACTAAAAGGCTGTTCTCATCCTATATATGCTGCACATTTTCTTCGCACCCTCAAATGATATTCACAAGCGTCACAACACTTGTTCAAAGCGTCTGGCTTACCCACAAGCCCCCACCATCCCTCCCCACATTCCCTTCTGAGGTTATGTAAGATGTGGCTTTTTGAAACATCGTCTGAGCGTCTCGCTATGCCCGTCCGACAGTTGTGTTGTCATCCACATCCACACTGCTGTTCTAACCTGATTCAGTCAAGCCCTGACAGTTAAGAGAGAGGTAGACTCGACACCAAGGAGCTGACATGCTAAGCAAATATTTTTCATAGTTTCATAGTTTCGTGCCTTTCCATGAAATAGCAGGGGGAAATCAGCAACGGCAGGTGTGCCAGCTGATGTGAAGTGCTGTTTCCCAGGATCGCACGAGTGTCTCCATGGACACCTGGGTGAGTTCATTATGCTTTAAAATACACACACAATCCTCTGATGTTTGAAGCCCCACTAAACTGTATTAACAGAAAACAGGCATCAGTCCTACTAGCAGATGCAAAAAAAAAATACAGATGTTTTCACCTCTAGTACCGTGATTGCCAACCAGAGATGAATGTTATCAAGTTGACATTTTCATGAAACATTAGTCTAATATTTTCAAGCTATTAAAATAGCATATTAAACACAAAATGCTATTAAAATTGTACTAAAAACACAGACAACTAAGAGTTTCTTAGACAACACTGAATCTACTACTATTGAATCTATAACTCAAAGTAGAAAGTCTGGCCATTGTATTCTGATTCATAATTGAATGATTCTAATGAGCTGGTTCTTTTGAGTGAATCAAACACATGCAGGACAACCAGTGTAGTCCAATTCCAAAACAAACGATTCTACTAAGTTGGTTCTTTTTAGCAAATCAAAAACATACAGTACAGCACAACCAGTGTAGTCTGATTTCTAAACAAATTATTCTAACGCTAAAAACACAGACAACTAAGAGTTTCTTAGACAACACTGAATCTACTACTATTGAATCTATAACTCAAAATAGAAAGTCTGGCCATTGTATTCTGATTCATAATTGAATGATTCTAATGAGTTGGTTCTTTTGAGTGAATCAAACACATGCAGGACAACCAGTGTAGTCCAATTCCAAAACAAACGATTCTACTAAGTTGGTTCTTTTTAGCGAATCAAAAACATACAGTACAGCACAACCAGTGTAGTCTGATTTCTAAACAAATTATTCTAACGTGTCATTACTTTTTAGTGAATGGAACACATATGGTGTAACCAATGTACTCCTAATTCTAAATGGATGATTCGAGTGAGTCAGTTCTTTTTAGTGAATCAAACACATGCAGCTCAACCAGTGTAGTCCCATTCCAAAAACAAATGATTCTAATGAGTTGGTTCTTCGTAGTGAATCAAAAACATACAGCGTGACCCAGGGGTCTCCGAACTTGGTCTTGGAAGGCCGGTGTCCTGCAGAGTTTCACTCCAACCCTATAATTAAACACACCTGAACCAGCTAATCAAGGTCTTACTAGGCATACTAGAAACTTCCAGGCAGGTGTGTTGAGGCCAATTGAAGCTAAACTCTGCAGGACACCGGCCCTCCAGGACCGAGTTTGGAGACTCCGGGCATAACCAATGTCTGATTTCTAAATGAATGATTTGAGTGAGTCAGTTCTTTTTAGTGAATCAAACATATACAACTCAACCAGTGTAGTCCAATTCCAAAACAAATGACTTTAATGAGTCGATTATTTTTAGTGAATAAAACTCATATGGCAATAGACAGTGTAGTCTGAATGCTAAACAATTGAGTCTAATGAGCTGGTTCTTTTTAGCGAATCAAACACATGCAGACTAACCAGTGTAGATCAATTCCAAAACGAATGATTCCATTGAGTCTGTTCTTTTTAGTGAGAAAAAAAGGGATACATAAGGCAAAAAGATTGAGAAGCACATTTCTATAATAAATGAGATAGAAATGTTCCATACTACAATAGGAAACAATCATATCAATCTATCAAACACTACAGAACTAGCGGATCACACTGTAAGCCTGTGTAAGCCTTTCTTTCTTTTTCTCCACTGGCTTTCTGTTCAGCAGATATCATTCAAATCTTAATGTGTTAAACTTGCCCTTCATTTTTTTCATATCAACTGCCAACATCAACAAAGAGTGTAGAAAACGACATTCTTTATAGGAGCTGCAGGCATTCTAACACACACTGAGCAAAGTGAATAGATGTGCTTGCACAGGCAGTTCTGCGCAAATGTCCTTGACCTCAGAGACAGCCTGCAGGAATACGTATATTATGTTGAAGAGACTGGACTGGTTACATTTGAGCCACTCTTTCAGCCCTCCTCCTCCTCTTTTTTATAGTTTGATTGTTCATGTCCTGATTTATAACAATCAAGTGCAGTATCTGAGATGATGTACTTTAACACCAGCAGGGCTGGCGAGCAGAAATGGGCCCCGCTGATTGCGTCGTACGGTTCACGGACAGGTCTGATGTAACCGAGGGTGAACGCAGTATTTCACATGTGGGAAATCTGATTAGGAAAAGTCTTCAAAGTGACCTGACACTCAAACACGTTTACTGCATCTATAAAACACTCTAATGGTGAGAAGATAAGACAAAGAATGACCTGAGAGGAATAGAAATAACTGATGCTGTCCAGAAAAAATATCACCTTAAAGGTCCCATATTGTACACCTTTCTGGAGTTTTATTTTAGGTTTTGATGTCCTTAAGAATATATATTTGCGGTATAAGTACCAAAAAGCATCTCCTTATATTTTTACAGCTCCTCTCTCAGGAGCTCTGCTGAGAACAGGTCGATTTTGGCCTGTCTAATTCATATTCATGAGCCTTTCTTCTGATTGGCCTGTTGTTTTCTGAGTGACGCACGGTCAGGCCAACCACAGGTAACTAGGGTCAGTCGACGTCACAGCGCTAGCTGGAGGAAGCAAAACAGGGGAAACTGGAGGCGGCCCATTCAAACCAGTGCAGATTCGGCTACATAAGGAGCTTAAAATATCATCTTGTTGTGATGTTGGGTGCCAGAATCGACGTAATACAGACTCAAATTAGAAATTTTATCGCTTATCTGCTGCCACTGCCAGACAAAAAACCGACGACAGCTGTGGTTAAACACGATAAAATGAGCAGACTGGACAGAAACGATCATCAAAAATGCTCGCGTTTGCAGCGCACACTTCTTATCAGAAAAGGTTCAATAAAGTATTGTCTTTTGTTGTTATGGGCACGTCTACAGATTTCACACAATCAGCCACACAATTGTTTATCGTTTCACAAATGGATTTCAATGGAAATGGAAATGGATTTTGTAGGAATAGTTCCAAGAAAAATGTAAATACTAAATAAATATTTACACTGATCTTTCAATACAACACCTCTTTCGAACCCCC
>NW_015505230.1:577073-584994 GCF_001515645.1 Sinocyclocheilus grahami
CACCCCCCCCCCCCCCCCGAAAAAAAAAAACTGAGATACTATTACAGTTGTCATAAATATTTTGAATTATTAAATATTTGTATTTTTTTTTATTATTATTATTTATTTAAAATTATTTCAGATTAGGATTTAGTTATTTTAGTATATCAAGTTAAACTAAATGAAAATAAGAAATGCTGCTTTGGCAACAAGAAATGTCTTTTGTTTATTTATCATTTATTTCCTTATTTTAGTATCAATTAACTATAACAACCCTGGTTCATATTCACTGACAATCTACTTCATAGCCTATACACTAATCAGCCACAACATTAAAACCACTGACAGTTAAAGCGAATACGATTGAATATATCGTTACAATGGCTCCAGTCAAGGTGTGGGATATATTAGGCAGCAAGTGAACAATCAGTTCTTGAATTTCATGTTTTGGAAGCAGGAAAAATGGGCAAGTGAAAAGATATGAGTGATTTTGAAAGGGGCCAAAAAGTGATGGTTAGATGATTGGGTGAACCAGTGAACCGGTGTCAGGGTCATGGGTGCCCAAGACTCATTGATACATGTGGAGAGTGAAGGTTAGACCATCTGGTCCAATCATACAGAAGAGCTACTGTAGCTCAAACTGTTGAAAAACTGAATGCTGACCATGATAGAAAAATGTCAGAACTCACAGTGCATCACATTTTGCTGGGTATGGAGCTGTTCAGCCTGGTCTGGTGAGACTGGTCAGAGTCGAAAACACCTACAATGGGCACGTGAGCATCAGGACTAATCCATGGAGCAATGAAAGAAGGTTGCCTGGTCTGATGAATCATGTTTTCTTTTAGATCAGGTGGATGGTTGGGTGTGTGTTGTTCAACTGGGGAAGAGATGGCAGCAGATGCATTATGGGAAGAAGGCAGGCCGATGGAGGCAATGTTATGCTCTGGCCAGTGTCTTGCTAGGAAACCTTGGGTCCTAGCAATCATGTGAATATTACTTTGACATGTACCACCTACATAAATATTATTGCAGATCATGTACACCTCGTGGTGTTCCCTGATAGCAGTGGGCTCTTTCAGCAGGAAAATGCACCCTGCCACACTGCAGAAATTGTTCAGGAATGGTTTGAGGAACATGACGAAGAGTTCAAAGTGTTGCCTTGGTCTCCGAATTCCCCAGATCTCAATCCGACTGAGCATCTATGAGATGTACTGGACCAACAAATCCCACCTTGCAACTTGCAGAACTTAAAGGGTCTACATGATATTAGGCAGGTGAGAAATATTTGAGTGAAAAAAAACACTATTTTATAGGTAGCACAAGTCGCAGCCACTCATAAAATTTTGCTTCTGGCCTGCACTGAAAGTGGGGGGGGAAAAACATGTTGAGTAAATAACGACAGCATTTTCAATATAGGGTGAAATTTTGCTTTAAAATGCAGCCAAAGTAAATAATTCATCTCAATATTCCAGAAATCACTTTTCCGGTTGATTTTTTTTTTTTGTAAAGCGTCTGTCTTCGTCTTCCGCGGTGCTCCAGTTTTCATTCTGAGGTATCTGGCTTTCAGCACATTTTGTCATTGAAATGTTTCCCTGCATATTTCCTTATGCTCTTTGTTAATCCGTTTGCATCTGGGCCCGTATTCCTCCCTTCCGTTTGCTGCAGTACCATCTGCTCGCAGAACAGTGGTACCTGGACTGGAACGGCTTTGCAGGATGCAGCTACCTGCCAAGCCTGGCTTGGATTGCCTGTGGATGTGCTAGCCGGGGTCCAAGGAGCATGAGCCAGACAGGTGTGATGCTAGAAGCGTGGTAACCAGCAGGGGAAGAGGAAGTATTGCCCATTTACCTCAAACCAAAGTGTAGTGGAGGGCACAGGCGGTCATTTTCAGATGCAGGTTTGGGACACTGATGGCTGTACAGTACAAGGTGATAATTAATGCACGGGTTGACATCATTAGTTAACAGCATGTTATTTTTGTTAGGTTGCTGGGTTTGCATACACTCATATTCATATCCAAATCTTTTTTTCACTAATTTACTTTCTTGCTGATAAAAGCCTATTTCTAGTGAGCAGAACCAACAATATGTGCAGTGCTCTCTCTATGTTCACTATTAGGGAACATTAAGAATTTTGCATTAAAGGGGTCCTATTATGCTCTTTTACAAAGTCTTGATTTTGTTTTGGGGGTGTACTAGAACAGGCTCTCATACTAGGTTGTTCGAAAAACATTATTTTTCACATATTTTACATTATTACAACACCTCTCCCCAGTCTGGCATGAACGGCTCGAATAGTTCCTGTATCAAATGAAAGCCCGCCTTCTGAAATACGAAATGTGCTGTGATTGGTTAGCTGGGGCAATGTGTGTTGTGATTGGCAGCACTCGGCGCCTGGTCGGGAAATGTCATGCCCGTTGCCATAGCCGCCTGCGAGCTTCAGTGTAAATATTGCGTCAAAATCAAATCAATTTGAGCGCGATTTAAACCCGGATGATTGTAACCACTCTAAGTTCATCTGCCTTGGGAAAGCTAGTACGTCTCCGGCATAGTGATAACACTCGTTGCCTTCTCTAGTGCAGTTCAACCAGGTCTCGTCCCATTCATCGATATTTGTGATATCACAAATCCCGGAAAATATGCGTTGTAGTCCAAACGAGTCGTTCATTGTAGTTTTTGAAAAGTGATTTCTGTTAAATAAAATATCTGCTTTTGAATGAGACTTTGAGCTTTGTAACTTTGCAGATCTTTTTTATGCTCAGACAGCAACATTACAGACTAACTAAAGTTGAAAAATTGAAAAAGCATAATAGGACCCCTTTAAGAAATAATTTATATGAAATTATACAGATTTTATTTTCATCAATTTCATTTACAAAGTATGAACAAAAATCACAATGTATAAATACATAATAATATAAATAACACTATATTTTATAATTTAATACTATTGCAAATTGGTTAGTAAAAGTTCTTAATTGCTGTAAATTTAGCAAAATGTGTTAAACGTAAAAAATAGGCTTCATCCTAACAGTTTGTACTTGTATTTTAATAAATTAGTAAATAAATAACTAATAATGAGTGCGTGTGTGCGTGTGTGTGTGTGTGTGTGTGTGCAAAATATGTACATAATATTATTTATTTATTAGGTTATTGAATATACATAAACATTTATAAATATAGAATGACAGTTATACATAACCTCACTTTGACCTAGAGGTCAAGCAATATTGTTTGTATATAAATATCTAGACTTTTTTTAAATGTCGAGACCAGAAGAAAGTTGTGATCTTAAAAAAACACAGAAAAGCAATAATGCATGGCCTCTGTGAGCTTGAGATTGTTTGGAAAGTCATTATTTTTGCAATCTGGTGCTGCTCTGAACTTGAAACCACTGTAATGTTTTAAGACACGGTCCTTTTGTCACAAATTTAATCAGTGCTGCATATTTCTGTGCCCAAGTTTTTTACAGATTAACATCTGTACCAAAAATCAATGGACATGCAGATGCACTCCAATTCGAATGCTTCCCATTAATTAGTTTAAGAAATCTCCTTTTTTATATTCCACATTATTGAGTCTGAATTTTGTGCGTGGAAGAACAGTTATACAGGTTAAGATCGACTTGAGAGTAACTTACAGTACATCATTTTCATTTTTTGGTGAACTATTCCTTCAGTCAGCTAATAAGCCTTGAGTCATGGTCAAAGGAAAAAGATAACGTTTCAGACAACTTAATGCACAGTCAAGAACAAGAATTATTATGAAACCAAACGATATTTTTTAAAACTCTACAATGCATTTAATTTAAAATGAAATACCCCTTCTATTAGCATGAACTGAGGACTTTCTGGTCGAAGATTTAAAGGGAAATTAAAATTTAAGGACAGACAATCAGAGCGGGAGCATGTCCTTGAGGCAGTGAGAATTAAAGAAGGATCTGTGGGGTTGAACATAAGAGCAATACCCTGAGATATCGACTTTCGCTCTTTCATTTCTGCATCTCTCTGCGTGACTCCTGACGGCACTCATTTCTACAGCCTGGATGACTTTCAAGTCACCAGCCGATCTCTATAGCTATATATATATATATATATTTATACAGATTTTGCAGCCCAAGTACAGCGAACCTGCATTTTTTTATTAGAAAAATTGTGATAACATTTTTTTCCCCAAATTGTGCAGCCCTGATCAGAATAATCAAGATTCAATCAATCAGAACAGCTGTTTTACTATCATTATGAACATAATTATGAAGCATATTTTGAGTATGACTGCTTTTAGTCAAAACTGGGTGTGTAATGTAATTGTTAAACTGGTCATAAGAGGCTGTTTATGAGTGCTTAAGCGTGTGGAATAATTTAAATTGGTAATGTGTTTGTTTTGAATATAAATGACCAGTGGAGGAGGTAATGTCTCCTAACGCCATAAGAACGGTGACACATGGAAGTACTTGATCAAAGCTATGGCTAAGAGGAGTGCAGTCTTTTAGCGCTCTTGAGGAAAGTGAGGTAAACATGTTTGGACATAAGCAGATGCGGCAGGTGCCTCCAGATGTCTTCATCCATCTCCGAAGTGTCTTTTCAAAGACGTCTCACACAGATGCCTAGCCTAGTACTGGCACACACCATACCTCAATCTTTTTTTTTATTCTTAAAAAATATATATTTTATCAGAACTCACATGAGGTGGTGCTCTACGCCGCTTCTGAATGCAAATCACATTTAACGTCAAAGAAATAAGGATTGTGCTGAAGAAAGTATTAAATCAACTACTGAATAAATCAATTTGCACATTGCTTTTTTGAAATGTTTGGTTTTGCAGGCCTATTCAAACGAGTCAAAGGAAGTATTTTATTTATTTATTTATTTTTTTACATGACTTATTAAATTAATTAATTAATTTTGACATTTTTGCAGATTTATTAAAAAAGAAAAACTGAAACACAGGGAATTCTGTGTTTTTCTGTCAATATGGAGTGCTGTGTGTACATAAATGAGGTAAAAAAATTAACTTAAATGATTTTAGCAAATGGCTGCAATATAACAGAGTGAAAAATTTAAGGGGGTCTGAATACTTTCCGTACCCACTGTATATATATATATATTTTTTTTTTTAACTGCTGTTGACCTGACATGAATGCTTTATTGTGAATCTAGCACTGCTGCACATTGTGCTTAACAATGGCTTTTAGCTGTCACTTCATTCACAATATAGCTCAACCTTGAGAGTGCAACCACTGCTTGAAAGTAGTTCACTACTCAAAAAACACAATATCTCATTATTTACCCACTGTTTTGTCATTCCAAATGGCTTTATTCTGTGGAACATATAAGAAGATATTTGAATACTGTTTTTGTCCAAATTATAAAAATTTAAGTCTAAATTAGTGTCCAAATCCCCACCAAGCCCATTTTTATCACATGAATGAATGAATGAACGAATGAATGAATGACACTTTGGTATGTTTCAAAATTATGAGATACTAATTCACAATTAGAAAAAAAAGTAGAAATTCTATCAAGTATTGATTATGAGACAAAAGTCAAATCAAAATTATGAAAGAAAAGTCAAAATTATGAGATAAAATTCATAATTATAGCATAAGTATAAAATTGACACACTCTCTCTTTTTCTTTCTCATAATACATTTTCTCACTCATAATTTAGACCTTTTATCTCATAATTGCAATTTTTGTCAGAATTATGATTTACTAAAGGATAGACACTGCACTCTTTTTATACGAGACTATGTGAAATATGGTTTACTTTCAGATACTGTTCAAGGCACCACTGTCTCTTTGAAATTGGACAGCAGTTTGTTAATTTCGCCGCTTACATCAGCTCTCTGAAATAAATGTCCTTTTCTGAATGCAGTGGGATTCTCCTTTCTTCCTCTTCCCTATGTATGGCCGATTACCAATAAGCCAAATCTAGTTCAAAAACAGGGCTTGGCCTCTGCATTTTCAATCCATTTAGGCCTCTGCATCAATGTCTCAAAGTGTTTCCCAGTTGTTTTTGGTTGTCAGCTAGTTTGGAGGGTGTGAGCAGGTTTGGGTTGTAGCGTGGTAGCAGCTAGTATTGAGGTGCTGCATGTTTAATAGCATCTAGAGGGAATGTCAGTTACACGTGTAAGATTGATTTGGCTTTTCTGTGCTCTCCACAGAGATCTGTGTTGATTCCCTCAGACTGTATCTCACACTCCATCTCACCCTAACACCTACACACACACACAAATGTATATCAGCATATATTTTCCATTATTTCTCTTTCAAATATGTAATTTTCTTTTAGAACCTTTATATTGTTTTATTCTAGTAAACAATCGCTAAAAATAATCAAATATAACAGATATTTTAACCTGTTAACAATCATGGCACTTTTTTAAATTAGATATAAATTCAATATAATTCGAAAGCTTAAACACTCAAAATTCATCCTGTGAAAACAGTTTTGATATCGGAGATTATTACCATGTAAATGGTACTTTAAATCTTCTTAGTAGGCTCCTCCCCCTAGTGGGCGGTGTCAAGTGTCATTCAATCGAAGCTTTCTACACTCAAGAATTATTCCAAATAGCATTCTTCATACCAGCTGGTTTATTACCAGACATTTACGTGGATTAATCCCTTAACTGCCATTTAGTCTGAAGTAAATCACAACACAGTCAATATCACCAAATTGCTTTGCTCTTGAGAGGAGAAGAGAGGTAATAATCACTGGCAGTGTGCGAGGCAAGAGAAATAATGGCTTTATTCAGATGTTGTAATCTCAATAGATTTGTGAAGTTTAGCCACACCATTTTCCAGCATGCAACGGCTAACTCGCACAATTGTCACAATCCATCATCTCATCTTTCAGCATGATTCGCTTCTACTTAAAAAATCATTTATTTGGCTTTTACACTTCTATTCCTGTGGGCTACAGATTGCACGGAATTCAATTTGTGCCACCAAGCAGGCCGCTTGTGGCCAAGATGGTTGTTTCCAACTGCATTCTGGGATATGGAAACCCCTGACTAGCTTTAAGTACTGATAGCACTCACCCCCTGTCAAAAAGAATGAAATGCATGCTGGGAGAAAAAGACTTCTGTGTGTTCTCTCCACACAGTGATATGTCACACTTGTTTATCTTTCATTCTGGTCAACGTGTTTCTCTCGCTTCCATTCTCTCTCCACTCAGAGGGAAGTCAATGCTTATTCATTTAATTATCATTTTGAGAAGATTGCTCTTTAACACCTACATTTGGCTTACTGTCTTATTTACCATAAAATACAGCAATGATGGTTACATTTCCATTAATTACTGATCCTCATTAGAAAATATAAATGAGTTTTTCTGACATTTTGTACAAAACACAACAAAAACACACATTATTTTCTCATTTGGAGAGCCACATATGGGTCACATTTCAGCATGTTTCACATTCAAGACTGCGGTAGAATTGTGTGTGTGTGTGTGTGTGTGTGTGTGTGTGACTTGGTCTTTATGAGTCATGGAGCAAAATGTGATTGTGACTGCATAGGTTGTGTTCAACTAAAAACTGAATCAAATACATCAAAAATATATTGCGGCTTGACTGTATGTGAAACATGGGGCTGGGCAAGAAATTAAGTCACAACGATCTCACAATTTGTTTTTCAGCCTGCACTCATTTACAATACAACGGAAAGCAAAGGCTCTTTCCAAAAATGTCAATCAGAACTAAACACAGTATGATGATATGGAATCTCACTAAATCTGTCAAGAACATATTTTACCAACAAAACTAAAAAAAATAATTGAGAAAGAAAGAAAGAAAGAAAGAAAGAAAGAAAGAACATGAAAATTAACCATAACCTTCAACCAATGCTCATTACTACAACTTTAAAAAAATCCTCTAACTGTAAAATGAAAACATGATATACTATTTAAATTGTATTTATATGTCATGGTAATATTTG
>NW_015505230.1:585004-609227 GCF_001515645.1 Sinocyclocheilus grahami
TATATATATATATATTGCATTACAGCAATGAGAATGTTGGGAATTTAAAATAAAAACTCAATTTAGGGTGAAATTTGACCTGGACATTTTTTTTTCACTCTGTTAGAAGAAAAAAAATGCAAGATGCATCACTACCAAACAGATTAATTTGCATGTTTGTTCTAATTGGTCTATATTAATGCCAATAACTCATACTTTTCTAATGAAAAAAATATATACATATAAATGTCTAAGGCAATTTAGAGTTTCAATTGTCAGCACAATACTTATTAAAATGTTTTTTTTTTTTTTTAATTGAGCAGATGTTTCTACTGAGCCAAATAACATCCTGAAGCTGTCTTCTTTCTGAGCCACTAAGCGCCCCCTGTAGGAAGCAACATATTTGCCTATAAAAAACCTGCTACATCATTCATCTGGTTTCCAGTTCACTGAATACTTCCTGTCATCTCCCAAAGTGTACATAGCAAGCAAGCTAATGCTCTGATAGTCACACCTTTCAACATTACATGAAGATCACCATTCGGCACCTCCCAGCTAAGAGAGCAGTGAAAAGGAATATTGCACTTGTAACAGCACAGAATCCTGGGAAAGAAATTTACTTTTGACCTTTGCACTAACAGTGCTTTTTACTACTATTAAGACATTCACATTCACATCACACTTTGCATTTGCATTGTCAGTGCACAGCACAATGATTACAGGTAGTTTAAATAGTTCAATACTGAAGAAAAAGTGTATATCTTCAATGTTTACCTTCGAACAGCAAAAATGGATTTGGCAATCAATGTAAACATGAGAAGCAGTGCTCTGAATTGGTGCTTAATGTCAACAATGAATCCTACAAGAGGACTATATATATATATACCACTAGTGATTTTCTCTTTCTTTTATGACATTTTTGAGAACAATAAACATCGCTTTGACACTTGGGAGAAAATAAAAATGCAGGCTTGCTGGATCGGGACCTAAATTGAGGAAATAATCAATGAGTAAATCCTACGTCTTAAAAGAAAACAATAATACTACAACACCTGCATCTAATTTTAGCCCATTATCTTCATATTACTCTTGCTTTATACAATTTCTCACTCGAATGGCCATGCTTGTTCCCTACAGAACCCCTGCTGAAGCTGCCATTATTCACAGATTAATTAGTGGATTTGAGAGCAAGCGAGAGAAAGACAGAACTCAAATAGGACCGAAGGAATGGACTTAGTAAGAAGGCTATGAAATAATCGGCCAGATATTGTCATGCAACAGGTAGATATGAATGTGCGGCACACTGGAGAGTGTCTGAATCTGCTGGTGATCACCTTCTAGCCCTTGGGTCACAATTATCGCTACAAACAGCAACTACCAGGCCAAAATCTAACTGTAAACCTTCTAAACATACACAAAACAACCATTTATAAACCATGTGTGTCATAAACACTCATTGTACAATTAAAATCAACACAAAAACACCATTTATGTTGACAATGAGACCTTTTCTTTGAAATTTATCCACGATTAATTTTTCTGACCAGGAAAATGTATAAAGAATGTAAATATGGCCAGTTCTGTTTTCACGTTGACTTTAACTAAATTATTAGCTTGAACTATAACTGGTTTGTAAAGCTAGCAATAAGTCATTGTGCCATATTGCTATGAGTTTGCCATTTTCAGTAGCGCTGTTCACTGGAGAGTTATTTGTCTCAACAAGAGAAATCATCTCGAAGGGTAAAATGTTTGTGGTGGCTGTTCATTTTTGTCTAGCAAAGGCATTTTCAGTGTTATTTGTCTTCATTTACATTGCTTGCCAAATACTTCATGGCAGAGCTACCGTTCATATCAGAAAAAATAAAAATGGTTGCCCTTCAGCTGTCCACCCACAAACCCGTGCACAGGATATGCCTTTGTTTTTAATGTTTTTGTTATTTATCTCTTTCTCAGTGTGTCTTTGAAATATCAGTTTCCAAAATCCAAATACGTTTTAACAAGTCTGTGCATTATTTGTGTTAGGGGTCAAGAAAGGATACTGAATAGCAAGATGGATTTGTGGGGGAATACATTAGTCTTGGCATTACTGTTGATGTAAGTTTATGTGCCAAAGAATTAAAAAAATCAAACATATGGGGTTTATTACTCAATAAAAAGAAATACGACCTCAATATCACTCAGTTTGGAAATCAAGCATTAGTCAAGCAAGTTTGCAAGGCACTATTCTTTGTAAAGCTGCTTCTTCTAAAGGGAAGATAAATATATTTCATATCAGGTGAGCACTTGATATGAAAACCACAGGAAGTTGAAACAACTCAGAACTGGTTGTTGTTGTTGTTTTTTTTACATCTAGCAAACCATCGTGCTGTTCAAGCTTAAATCAAAGAGACAGTGTTGAATGCACAATATGTTTTTACCGTCCAATTAATTGCATTTTAGGAGTCAGTTGGTAACACAGTGTTATAAGATCAGACATCCTGCTCCTTCCCCTTACATGTGTTGCGCTAAAGGAAGCCAGAAATAGATTTGAGCGAGTTAGCAGCATTAGCGTGAGACTGTCACGTATGACAACTGGTACTAGTTGCATATTATACAGGGTTCTCAGGAACGTTTGGTGACTAACTTCTTACTAATTGGCCACAAAAAAAAGTTTGATTCTCTCCTTCTGCTGGCTAACAAGAACTTCTTCAGGCAAAATCACTCCAGTCACTCCAGCGATTGAATAATCAGATGGCTTTAACATAGTGATATATTTGTTTTTCATAATCATGTTCAAATATGTTAAAGATACTGTTGTTATAAGCTGTATGTCTTTAATACACAGTCTTATAAGCAATCACCAATACACATGAATATGCATAAACATATTTACATGCTCATAGATCAACAATACAATAACAAATGCTAGTGCGCACCAACTTACAAAACTGCACGACCCAAAACCCATAGCATTCTTCAACTCTGGGTTCTGTGAATTTGTGATATACCGACAGCCACCGTTAATCCTCATTTCCATTTGCATAATAAAAAATCATTATAAACTACAGCTGTTTCTTTATTCATAAAGTACCTAAGGGAAGAAACTTCTGGCCTACTCAATTATTCCTTATACTGCAATGACACTGAATACATAATGAAAGTAATCTTTTTACTTTGCCTAGTGTTAAGTTTCCCTGTATACCTACTGAGAATGAAAAAGACCATATATACTGAAGCTACTGAATATGCTATTCATACAGCACAACTCTTGGAAAATTCAATTAACGGATACGATAATGGCAGCAGCTCTGAACCACAATGATTGAGTTCTGCTGGTGGGACATACTGAAGTTCATTCCCCTGAGGTTACAGTCTCCTCATATCCGTCCTGAAAGTTTCCACTGGTTGACTGTCATCTCACTAATAAATGTGTCGAATAAATGTTAGTGAGCACAGTGTTTAAATTAGAAAATGCCCTCAGATTTTACCTGAAGGCAAGAAAACATCTGCTCTGACAAGCGAGGGAGAGAAAATATAATGGGGAAGAGAAATTGCATCTGAAATGTAGTTGCTCTGATGTGATATGCTGTACAGGAGAATTGTGGAAAATGCTCATTATAGCTCATTGCAAAGTAGTCATTAGTAAATTATCACAATACACAAAGAAAGACAGAAAGAAAGAAAGAAAGTTCACTTAATATTATAATGGATTAGTATAAACTAAATGTTTTGTAGAACAATTAACCCATTTAATCTAACCAGTCACATTTGTTATTAAAATTGTGTGCTAAAGGGTCTAAAACAGTTATCAGTGTATTATTAATAATAATTATTATTAACAGACCCTTTACATATTATATCAGGATAACTCTGTCTCAAATGACATATAAACATGTAAGCGGCCTGATAGAAAACAAAAAGCCTCATGTGTGAATAAGTGACTGAGTCTCATTAAAAATTTGAGATTTAAAATTAAACAAATAAAATAAAAAATCATTATTTCCTTGGTTTGCAGAATTGCCTAAAAATTGTATTCAATTATGTTTGCACATTTCTATTGGGTATTATTAATAGCGTCTCATGGGGCCATACAAAGAGTAAAATGCTTGAGTTTACAAAGCTGATAATAATTTGAGATTAAATGGGTTAAATAACCACCAATGATGCAGAAATTGGAGTGCAATATGTATATAATGTTATTACAACTTATTGTGGCTCTGTATGAAAAGGGTTTCATTCTGTTTTCTCACAAAGTTTCTCACGAAGTGTTTCAGGTAACAAACATGACCTTTGCATCACCTAAAAATATCCCTGCTGAAAAAATAAAAAAATAAAAACATCCAGCCAGCCTAAGCTGATGTAATGTCTTAGCTGGTTTGAGATGGTCTCATAGCCTGGCCAAACTGGTGTTTAGCTGATTTATGCAGTCGGCAAGCTGGTCCTCTAGCCTGACCATCTTAAATGCTACTAAAATCCCTCTAAAATCAGCAAACACACAAATATAAAGGGCCAAATATAAAGGGCATTTAACCTGGTTTAAAGAGCAAGGGACACCAAAGCAAAACAGTTAACTCTTAACATTCAAAATCGTGAGTAGCTGCTGGTGAGCCAACATCTCATATCACAAACAATCATACTGTCATACTGTAAGTGTGCACAGGAAAAGTGTTGCACACGAAAGTGTACTTCATTTTGCCTTGGTTAATTAAAGCCAGATCAGTTTAAAAAAAAAAACTGGCGTGAAACGCATATGAAGCAATCACTTGGACATCAACAATGGACATCTGTTCGTCTCTGCGCCCCAAATCCCTCACACACAGCCTTTACACACACGCGCACCTTCGGACACTCATTTAGATCAGAATGGGGGGATATTGCTCTGAAAATTCTCAACAGGGGTTTTCAGCTTTAGCAAATAACTGCGTGTATTTTTTCCACTTACGCTGCTGTTTTGGCCGGACCAGTGCACCATGGCTTGGTTGTGAGCGGAATCCCCTGTCAGCGCAAAGGTAGAGCTGGTAAGTTTCAGCTCCTCCTGTCGCGATGTGGCCGTTCTCCGCTCTTCCCGGTTCCATGTCAGCTCAGAGCGGGGGACTCTCCGCGCAGCCCGCGCGGCGCTGTTGCCAAAAGGCAGCGAGCGCGCACCTGGAGGCGAGTCGGGTCCCTGGGTGCTTCTACGCACTCGGTGATGGGGATCTCCAGGGGCTGAACCGTGTGAACCTGGACGTTTGAGGTTATAAACTTTGCCATTACTGCGCATCGACTTCCATTTATCATCGCGTGGCATTTTCTCCGAGCGGAGCCTGTCTGTATTCCTTTTACGCACAAAGTGAGCGTGTTTGCAGTTGTCGGTTGCGCCGCATTCGGGTTGACCAGTTTCAGCACCAGCCGAATTAAACAGCGCCATTGACCCGTCTCCATTTTTGTCACTAACTTTACCAAAATCGACACCACTGTCCATCCTCACCAGTAATTCTCGACCGCTCCACTTATCCAGCAGGTGACATGACCTGCAAGTTATCACTGTTTTGGTCACCGGAACCCAAGCGAACAAAAGCAAAAGCAGGGTGCAGAAAGCATTAACCCGGTAATATCTGATTCCTCTCTCCATCGCGGATACAATACGATACAGTGTCCTTTCCCTCTCTTTAGCGTCAGTTATTAATGGAATGAAGTCCTCATACAAGTTGCAGCGCGGTGAAGCAGCCACAGTTGAGATGTTGTGGAAAAGCGCGATTCAGCGAAGCGCTCCAACTTGAAGGATTTGATCAAACGAAGCTCTCCACGCACTAAGGGGAGGAGCTCGGGGGACTACAGAGGAGAGCAAGACCATAAAGACACGATTCTTTCCAGTGCCACAACATTCATATTCACCCAGGCATGTTCCAACAATGCTTCGTGCAATAAAACATAATACGGACGCAATTTGAGCGCTTTTGCTCGTCGCATTGCTTCTCAGTGACGGAACTTTTAGACGTAGAGAAAATTAATCTGAGTACATTTGAGTACATTTTGTCACTGGTAATTCGCGTATTAATAGCCCGAGAGACAATTATGACGTTTATCTGGATGTGGGAATTATTAAATACTAATAGCTGTAGGCTACGCGAATTGAATGACTTGTTCAATTAATTTCTTTCAGCAATTGTTTCGCGGCTTGTTTAGCAACCGAATTTTCAAAGAGCTTCTAAACACTTTTTTTTAGTGGAAGTCGATTTTTTTTTAGTGGTGTACTTGTATGTAAATGTGATATAATGTCACTTAATTTTCATCTATGTACTGTCCGTCATAGATCTAAAGCGCTCGATTTGCGAAGTTTTGCTGTGGTTTGCTCAAGCGAACCCTACTTTTGTTCTTGTGCATCTATTTAGTGCTCCGAGCGTTGTTTGAAAACACGGTTGAAAATGAATACCCCATAAACTCCCCATAATTAGAAACGGATATAAAGATGTACCTAATAATTTCTATTCAACGTTCATTTGATGTTCACGCACGTCTCGGGACAATTCACATTCTCCACAGCATCCTTTGGATCGATGGGCGAATTGCAAATGGATCTGATGCGCATCAATCAGGTTTTTGTGTCTAGCTCCAATTCCAAGACAGCAAACTTAACACCTGAACTATAACCAACTACAAGGCAGACCTCAAAAATAGTACCCAAAGACAAGTAAATGTTTTGTTGTAAAATGCTGATTATGTGCTTATGCTGAAAGCAATCCATACCTGATCTACCATACAGCTGCAGATGCCTCCTTTCATGCCTTTGGGCTCAGAATCTCAGTTTCTTAATAAAGTAATATTGCCAACTACTGACCTGGCATGCATAATACAGGGTTTCTGTTTTGACAGCATTGTCATCTGTATGCGAAACTTTGCAAAAATGCAAATGAAAAACTTTTCAGTTTCTAGTACACTGTTTAGTACATTGCTGCTGTGCATAATGGTGAGTACTGCAGGAAAGGAGACCTGAATGCATGCATGAATGAATGAATGAATGAATTAATTAATTAATGAATGTCAATGGAGGAGAGGCTTCCCTACGGGGAATAAGCTGCTTTTGTGGGAAATCTTGCTTTTGTCTGCAAGGCACTGGGCCTAGAACTGCAGTTGACAGTGTGATAGTGACAATTTGTCATCATAGGCTGATAATGTAAAATATTTTTCATATAGCATTTTTTTAATATAAATAACCACTGTATTATTCTTCTTTTGGTAAATGCATTTTGAAGCTCCAGTTTTAATACAGGCAAATTCCACAAATGAATCTCTGAGCAGTCATTGTGTGACTACTTTAAACATGCTTTACAACAAATCTCTTCTCCCTTAGAGTTCAGATATTTTGCCTTTCCTCTTCCAAAATACTTATTTAATCATCTTGAACAAAAATTTTAATTACAAAACATGGGTTTTGACTCAAAATACGAGACAGATTCAAGGATTCTGAAAAAAAAGAAAGAAATGATGTGATTGTAGACCAAATTACCTTAGCCCGAACTTTAAAGTTCAAGCAAATTTTGAAGTTCATAGCAACAAGCAGGTGTTTAGTATATAATATATTATGCATATATTAATTGTTTGTGCATGTTACTCTCCTTCTCTGTCTGTCCATGTGCCCTTCCTCTATGAGTTAAATCCACCGCCTTGTCATTCTAAAAGCATTAAAATGACTAACAGCTAGACAGGCCTAGACTCACAGTATTAAATAGATATATTGGATTGGATTAATAGCACAGCTATGGACAGGCCTCCAGAGATGAGAACACACTCATCACTTTCTCTCATTCTCTTTCTCTCCCCCTCTCTCTCTATAGGTGCTCGAGAAGACTTCATGGTCCATCATCTTATATCCCGCCTGCAAATCAAAGAAATCAATGCTATTTAAATGTAATCCACCCGACACATGACCAGGCTATCTGTTAAAACCAATGAGGATATTTGAAGGCCTTGTTCTTTGAGCTTCGAGCAGGTGAAAGTGATATAAACTCTTGGCACATAATAGCATTTCCTGGAACAGATCTCTCAGATTCCTACAAGATATCCAACGGACAGAGGGCAGAATGTCACTGCTGGTTTCGGATCTGTTGGAGTTTTTTTTTTTTTTTTTGCTTGCAGTCAACTGGTTTGACTGAGACAAGCAACGTCTTTCGGGAAAACCAGACACTTCTGCTGGTATTTGTCAAATTTGCACTTAAGCAGATGACTTAAGCAGTCATCAATCCGAACAAGTTCTTCTGTTCTGCCAGACAGTTTGTGCGAATGCACAGAATCCTGGGAGTGAAAGTTTCAAGTTTTAGTTTCATGTCAAATTAGGCACAGGTTTCAGCCTGCAAAAAGACTGACATGTTGTCATCCGTGTTCCCAGGGCAACAGCCAAGGATGGCTATAACTGGAACAGTCACGGATCATGAAAGCCAAAAATGGCGACAGAGCTTGCATATTTGATTGGTGCTCAAAGCAAGGATGTGGTTTTAGTCAAGGCTGCCAATGACTTGTGCAGCAGCAACAGTTGAGAGACTAATAATTAGCTAACAGATGACTCACAGAGGCTTTGTATCAAAGGAGGAAACTGAGAACAAAGCCAAAAAAAAAGAACAACATACCAGCCAACCACCCAAGGGTAAGCTCTATCTGCTGTAAAACCTTTAGCTCTCTTGTCCCAAAGTGATCGTTCTTTTAATGGAGCTATTTCCTCACATTATTTGGTATTCTTTCTCTGTAAGGTCCAGTGGGAAGGTCAGGAGCAATCGCAGAGCTGGAACTCATAGTGTAATATTTAAACAGAGTTCAGACTCTTGATACTTGTGCTCTCTCACACTCGAATAATTCATAAAAAAATTACATAGCAGTATATTGCCATAGATAGCTACACTATAGGTATAGGTTAGTGTTTAGGTTTTGTTTAGAATCATGTCATGCATCTGGGAAAAATGGGCATTTAAATGCTTTGGGCAATTACTTGAAATTCAGTTCATGCTTGTCAATAAAATCAGTGAGGAAAGATCAAATCAAAATTCTACAAATAAGGCAGATGCAATTTGCACCCTGGTGTAAATAGTGGCAAATGGCATTTGGAACATGTTGTAAATAACAAAATAAAATATTTGCATTTCGTATTAAAAAATAAATACAAAAATATGGCACCATATGTTTATATAATATTATATTTTATACATTTAATTTTATTTAATTTAAAGCATGTCAGGCATTAGCAGATGTATGTGTACAGTTTGCCACACAAAATGCAAACAGTTTATGTATTATGCATTAAGGGAGGAAGGAAAAAATAATGGAAGGAAGGGATGAAGGAAAGAAGGAAGGGAGAGAGGGAGGAAGGAAGGAAGGAAGGAAGGAAGGAAGGAAGTGAGGGAGGAAGGAAAGAAGGGAGGGAGGAAGGAAATACATAAAAGTAATTGTGAATTTTTTTATCACAGTCCAGACTTTTGAATTGTCAGTAAAATGAGAAATAAATTCAAAATGGCAAGAAATAATGTCAGAATTGTGAGATATAAACTCACATTTCTGAGAAGAAAGCTAATAATTATGAAATAAAAAGTCACAATTAACTTTTTTTTTTTTATTATTATTATTAATAGTAGTAGTAGTAGTAGTAGTATTCCATGACAGAAACAACAAAAAAATGAAAAAAATACCAAGACTGAATTGTAAATGTAAAGTCAGAATTCTGAGAAAACAAAATGTTAGAATTGCAAAATTTAAACTCAGAATTCTGAGGGGAAAGGTATAATAATAAATATAACTTACATTTACAAGTTGTATGTGCAATTTTGAGATAAAAACGTGCAATTCTGAAAAAAAAAGAAATAAGCTACCAGTTTCTCCAAATGAACAGCTTAAAACCTCCTGACTACCAGGAAAAAAACTGTTTTGTGAATTCAGTATTTTGGCATGTCATTACATTGTTTAGAGCATAAGAAAAAATGTGAAAAATAAAATTTTTGAAAAATGATATTTTATTCATGTTATGCCATGTCCTCTGTAGAAGACATCGGGACTTTAAAAAGTCTTGTTTTTTAAGAAATAAAAAGACATGAATAGGCATGAAAAGGCATAAACAGTGGGGTTTTTGTTTTAATCACAGATCAGTTTTCATTTTTTATACCAAACTTTACATAAAGACGATTCTCAACTATGTTATGAAAGATATTTAAAAAAAAACATTTTTCTTTATGCAAAATGTGTGTAAAATGGCCATAAACAAGTTTTTCCATTATATACAATGTATCTATAAACTGTATCTAATTTGCATATTAATGTGTTTTTGGGGCAAAATAGAATGAAAAAATAAGTGCAATAATGGTAATAATTAGTAAGATTTTCATAATAATATCTAATATTTAATAGGAATATTGATACATAATTTTTTCTCTATTCATTTGTTGTGTCTCCCAAAATGTGTATTAAACATGCTTTAAGTCCTGGTGTCCTCTACAGTGGACATGTATGAAATCGACGTCCTGTTTCATAACAGAAGGTCATATTTTGATTTGAAACCCCATAACATTTTCCTGAGATGTTGATTTATGACAAACAATTTGAAAATTTGTCAGATTTAAATGATAATTACAAAATATTATCATATTTCCATAAGGGTGTTACTTGATCACTAAATTAATGTCAGCCATTTCTAAAGCCCAAGGAGACAGAGTGGTCATGGTGAAACATCCAATCATTTGGTATCTCTGAAAAGCCCTGAATGTGCTCTGTACAGGACATCCAGACTTAAAACTGTGACATGTAACGTCTCAGAGAAATCACTCAAACATAATGTCCTCTACAGAGGACAAAACTCCATAGCTGGCAGTCAGGAGGTTAACTAAGCTGACATCAGATTGGATACATGGAACTATTGTTTGCTTCGGAGGCTATGTTTACATGGACTGCAAAAATACGTAGGTCTCATTATAAATATGACACTAGCCCAATTTACAATGACTCCTTCAGCTATTCTATTTATATTATACAGCTACTAATTTATTAATTTGGCATTCAGCTCATGCAACTATACAAAGTACACTTCCTATAGTTTCTTATGAGAAACATGAGTTTAAGCATGGTGACATTTCAATGGATCACAAAATTTTGATTACCGGGCCATTTCAGTAGCCACCACTCATTTATATTGTACACTTCATCTTTGACACTTCTCTTTTATTATGTATTTATTTATTTTTCAGGCTATAATAATGATGTGTCTGCAACATACAGTACAAAACAGAATAGTTGAATTAGAAACCCATGTAAACTGCTTAATCTCAACATTGTTGTATTTGGAACAAGACCAATGTGATTACTGCAGTCCGTATGAATATATAGTGACTGCCTGTAAAACCAGCAACTCCAGCCCATGAGGTTCTTATTGTAATATCAAAAGTGATGCCTTTTTTCTCTATTCATTTGTTGTGTCTCCCAAAATGTGTATTAAACATGCTTTAAGTCCTGGTGTCCTCTACAGTGGACATGTATGAAATCGACGTCCTGTTTCATAACAGAAGGTCATATTTTGATTTGAAACCCCATAACATTTTCCTGAGATGTTGATTTATGACAAACAATTTGAAAATTTGTCAGATTTAAATGATAATTACAAAATATTATCATATTTCCATAAGGGTGTTACTTGATCACTAAATTAATGTCAGCCATTTCTAAAGCCCAAGGAGACAGAGTGGTCATGGTGAAACATCCAATCATTTGGTATCTCTGAAAAGCCCTGAATGTGCTCTGTACAGGACATCCAGACTTAAAACTGTGACATGTAACGTCTCAGAGAAATCACTCAAACATAATGTCCTCTACAGAGGACAAAACTCCATAGCTGGCAGTCAGGAGGTTAACTAAGCTGACATCAGATTGGATACATGGAACTATTGTTTGCTTCGGAGGCTATGTTTACATGGACTGCAAAAATACGTAGGTCTCATTATAAATATGACACTAGCCCAATTTACAATGACTCCTTCAGCTATTCTATTTATATTATACAGCTACTAATTTATTAATTTGGCATTCAGCTCATGCAACTATACAAAGTACACTTCCTATAGTTTCTTATGAGAAACATGAGTTTAAGCATGGTGACATTTCAATGGATCACAAAATTTTGATTACCGGGCCATTTCAGTAGCCACCACTCATTTATATTGTACACTTCATCTTTGACACTTCTCTTTTATTATGTATTTATTTATTTTTCAGGCTATAATAATGATGTGTCTGCAACATACAGTACAAAACAGAATAGTTGAATTAGAAACCCATGTAAACTGCTTAATCTCAACATTGTTGTATTTGGAACAAGACCAATGTGATTACTGCAGTCCGTATGAATATATAGTGACTGCCTGTAAAACCAGCAACTCCAGCCCATGAGGTTCTTATTGTAATATCAAAAGTGATGCCTGCCAGGATGCCAGCTGCTCAGTATTTGCCGCTTTCACCAGCAGGACTTTGGAGTCGCTCCTGTCTCAACAAATTTACTGTGGTACCTGCCGATCAAAACCCCTGGTAATTCGGCTTCCTCTTTGCTTCCTTTCCACCAACCTACATCACCCTCACAACTTAGATTTTTTTTGTTGCCAAAAACAACAGTCACTTCTGTGAGATGAATTAATTTACCCCCCTTTTCACATTAATCTTTTATTGGCGTCTGTTGTTTGGCTGGAAAACCTAATAACTCAATCTGACAGATAAGATTATGTCACTGAACCATTATTTGGTGTTTTTACATTAGTTTAAGAGCATCTCAGATACTGTTCTCCAATCATCGAGACCCTAAATCATCTCAAGCACTCAACAATGGGAGAATGTTAGAATGAAATGTGTTTGTCCCAAAAAGCATTGGCGGTTCCCTGACAGAATATAGCATTTTCCTCTCAAAGGTAAATTAAATGAATCATCAGATCGCTTCCGTCCATTTAACATCTTCTATGGCAATGTTTTGATGTGGTATTTCTTGTTACCTTAAGTTGTCCAGATGACATTTTCCTGGCAGCGCTATAAGTTCTTCTACTGATTTCCTTATTCAGTTACGCTCAAGTAAGCCCTCTCTGTAAACGTGTAAATAAAATGAGCCTAGCAATTTTATATTGTGACTCTCTGCATCACTACCTTGATTGTATTCCAGATTTTATGACGTATTATTGAGTCTTTGGTTCAATATCACATAAATGCTCTCACTTTCTCATAGCAGACTCCTTCCCACCCAATGAAGCATGGATTACATGTCTATGTAAGAATGCCAGTGTACCTGTATATCTACATTGTGTGCCATTCAGGACTGAATTGAATTTGAAGTAGCTATTAGAATGCAGAATTGTAATTCAAATTTGACTCATTTTATAACTATAACAAAAGAACACTTGAAGGTGTAGTATGTGATATTGACAGCTAGCAGTTGAAATGGGGACTGCAGTCCAAATTCAAAATATTAAAGAGTTGTTTCTTCCTCCCAGACTCGACACTAGTGCGGGTTGCCAGATTGAGGACACACAACAGGAATGAGCGCAACTGACAATGAAAGGTGCCGAGCCTTACACTGTTGAGGTTGATGAGTTGATTTATCTGCGTGTTAATATTCCTCTAGTCATAAAGATTTTTAGATGGATGCCTTTTTAGATTAGAATCTACAGATGCATTTCTGAACTCCCATCTCCAAACTCCGAATCAACACTGTGTGGTCAAATCAATTCAAATTCCAACTCAAAACCAATTAACAAATTCATAATTTTGTACAAACCTTTTCTACAGTTCAACTAAGTGCACTGTGCCCACTGCACATTCAGTTGCTACATCATTGATAAATGCAGCACCTTTGCCTTCCCATTTACCTTCCTTCGACTACAGGTCCATTACCCGTCATGAGAAAAGCAGTATTTCTTTTCCGCAAATGCTCAGTTCTTTCCATTGAGACACCTGCATCAGTGCCAGTCATTCAAACTCGCTCTCCTCCTGTGGTCTTGATGACTGCAAGTGCACCTGCAGCCCCTACATTTTCTACCTGTTGGGCCTGTTTTCTACACTTGCTGTGTTTTTTTGACTGCTAGAATAACTTACTGGAGAGTTCCTCTGCCTTCTACTGTGGTTATGGTGATCGCTACTCTACCTACTTTCCACTTTCCTTCCACTCTACCAATCATCCTCTGCATTTGCAGCTCAGGATTTCCTGAGTAAATAACTGCAAGTGGCTTCTGTTGTCTGTACATACCTTATGTTTGCTGTTTCATGCCACCTCGTTTGCAATCTTGGTGGCCTCCACTTAATCTGCAGTGCTTATCTTGCACGCTTTCCATCTTTGATTGTATTTTCATTCCTTCAAAAAAAATAAAAAAGCTGTTGAAAACTAATTGAATGATTCGTTGGAAAGATCCAACTCATAACAAAGAATTGGACATTGCAACCAGGGATTCAATTGGGATTTTGGAGGTGGAAGAATGTTAAGATTTGGTGGCGATCAAGCTGCCAATCATTTTCCTTGTTATGAATCGAAGATCTAGCAATTTTTTATATATTTATTTATTTATTTATTTTCAGCCCAGTTGAACCCGTCTACAACTGGTTTCCAGAAACATTGTCCTTTCAAGCATACCGGCAAACCTTTACTTTGGTTGCCTGCAATCCTTTGGTAGATGGTTTTTCAAAACTTTCAGCACTCTGAAATTATAATAACCACTTAATTAAGGATTAATTTAATAAACAAATAATAAAGACAAATTGTTCAACTATGCACACTAACAAGTTCAGACACAGCCGGAACTCTCAGTTCCCAACATTGTTCCGTATTGGTGCTCCAAATATATTTCTAATATATCTTGTGATCTCCATGGTCCAGATATTAAATTATTAAAACACTGAATAAAAACATGAAGTTTCATTCATATACATACTGTGCACTATATAAAACCAAACAAGCACAATTAGATCACTTGGCTTCTACATTCAGTGCCCAAAACTGGCATTATTTATTTTATTTATTTACTTTATCAAGCACTCTTAACCAGCCTCAACTTTAGAAGAACATTCTTTCCCCATGAATAATGAATCATTCACATTCAGACACTGGTTTTAGGAACACCCAAAACCCATCTTACTGTTTTAAGATGTAACACCCAGCCTCGAATTCAATCATCAAAGCTCTCAGACTCAGACATCTCGCCCACGGATCACCCACGGTTTGTTCGCTGACCGTCTAATGCACGTTGCACACACAAAAAGGCAAGAACTGGCAGAAACTGCCAGTTCCAACCTCCAGGAGTCCGAGAGTCTTTTACAAGTTAACAGGTTGATTCAATGAGCACTTTTAAAGAAAACGTACATTAGTTATCCACAAACTTATTTTTGAGTTATATCTGTGAAATAATCTGCACTTGCTATTTTTGAATGCAGAATTGCTGTACATCTATGCCATTTTCCTGAACCAATGTACCATTTTAATCTTTAAATGTTACATATCAACAAAACAAACCGTGAGCTTTTTATGACTGCTTGACACTTTTGGGCTTAGTGATTCTTGGCTTGGCTTCATTCAACGCATTTACCAGGGCAACTTTCAGAATTGTAGAACTGGCCCATAAATTTGAATGTTACTTGAATTGGCCACACCCCAAAGAACGTTGCATTAGAATGTTAATTGGAATGACAGGAAGAGGAATTTACTAATCTGAAATTCTAAGAAAAACAACACATTCTCTAAAGCATGCTATCTATCCATCCATCCATCTAGGAATTAAATTGGAATTTTAAAAGCACTCTCATTTCAATTCCTAATGATGCACAACTCCTGCATCAGTGGCACTCAGCAAGCATATATTTCATAACTACCAGAGATGGTCTACAAGCAAAACTGTGAAATTGACACAGCAATCACTCTCTCTTGAGGGTAAAGTTGAGTGTCAAGCTCAAGACCTGTCATTACAAATGGCTAACCAAACTTTCCAAACCTTTTCTATTTTCGACTTTTCCATTTCTCTATTTTGGCAATGGAGGACAAACGCCACAGGCATTCTAATATAATTCTACCTATAATTTTGTATGCATCAATTTCTGAAACATATCATCACTTATAAAGATACAGCAGTTGGGTTGATTTGTGTGAGCAGCTCATCGTTGGCATGAATAATATTCTATTGTCTTGACAGACTATTTTCTTCACCAAAGTTCTGAGAAGTCTGATTGTCTTTGAATGCATATATCTGGAGATGACTCTGCCTATGAATATTGCATGAACCTTTGCACTGTACAGAGCACCCATTCATACGATTCCCCCAGAGGACATATCCCACAATGCAATTCCCGAGTAATGCCATAGTGCTAGTGAGCCATATGCATTCCCAACGAATGCGGTTAATCTTTCCTGGTCTTTTTCCGTTTCCCATTTTGAGGAGTACTGTTAGCGTCAGTGGCCCTGACTGATGTTACAGATTTAAATAGAAGTGAAATTCTTCCTTACCTAGCAATCTGTCATCAAAACGAACGGCGGGAACAATAATTCAGCAGGAAACCATCATATTTTCATTAAAAAGTTCAGGTTGCATTACAATTGCAGATATCTTCGCTGACATCTACAATTACATGCTAATGTATTTTTGTAAGGACTCTTTCAGAAATCAGTGTCTCATTCTCTCTCTGGTTTTCAGAAAACCAGGTACGATAGTAGAAAGGCAACATTTGATCTGCCTGATTCGAGTGTAAATCCTCTGTGAGTTTTTAAAAGCTTTAAAAACTTTAAAAGCTTTCCCACGGGGAGTAAAATATTCATAATTGCAGTCGTGCGTTGCCAGTCATGGAGAGCGAGACGACCACAATAATTAATGAGGTTTTGTTTCAGCCAACAATACTATGTGTTCAAATCCCGTGGACTGGCAGAGAATGACAGACTCTTGAAATTAAAATCTGGTTCGATTTGATTTAGGCTGAATAGCATATTACTTTAAACCTTTAAAGTGTCACTATTATGGGTTATGAAAGGTTCATATTTTGGTTTTGGGAGTCCCCAATAACAGGATGACATGCATGCAAGGTTAAAAAACACTTTCATTGTCTTATAATATGCATTTATTTTTACCATACATGCTCAACGACTCCCAAATGATTCGCTCAACTAATAATTTTTCCAAACCCCTCCTTTGCGTGACGCTAATCTGCGGTGATTGGTCCGATTGGTCTCATTTTGATTTCATAATGCCTGATAAAGCAGCGTTTGTGAGCGCAGTGCTGCTTTGTGTACAGCGTTACCAGGGAAACCGACATTTTTACCACTCCAAAAGCGGCACCTAGTGGCAAAGAATGAATTTGCATTTTCATTCAGACCAACGCGAAAAGACCAACAAGTGGGTGGGCAATATGCTAATGTTTCATGTTGACGTCAATATGAAACGGCTTGGGATTCATTTTAAAAACGACTTGTTTCAATGATTCAGAGTCGACTCTTTCTTTTCAGAGACAATATCTTTACACACTGTGCACTTTCAGATTTAAAACTTTGCAGGATGTTTTCATTCACTTAGAGCTGCGTTACACACTAGGTAATTTTCAAAAATCCATAATAGGGGCACTTTAAGAATTTCAGTTTGTTGCTGGATTGTGGTTATTTTGACTGATTGACAGTGCTGGGTAGATTACTTACAAACTGTATTCTGGTACTAATACTTTAATCACTTCTTTAAACATAGGATACTTAAAAACACTTGTAACCAATCACCAAATTTAAACGGAAGTGTTCTGAAGTAAAAAAAAAAAAATCACTGCTTGCACTTCAGAAGACTCAAGTGCTATTTTGCTAATTAACCTGCAAGCTCTTAATTCTAAGAGCAATGAATCACACACATTATCGCATAGTTAAACCAGGAATGCAAATCAGAAATAATAATAGGTTTAATACAATTTCAGCATTCAGAATCCAGGCTGTTTGGCTATATCTGTGTCTAACAAAGTGAGAGACTTGTGACTTATAGCTTGTGACCTCTGCAGATGTGTGCATGTACATTAAGTCCTGTGCTGGGGTGGAAACTGGCTTTGGACTGAACATGGTATTGTTCTGAGGGATTTGACCTCTGTGGGGATTTGGAATGTAAGGCATCTTCCTCCATGAAAGGATTCCTCTGTCCCAGCACATTATTACTGTCTGCAGCAATGGAACTATAATGAACTGTAACAGTTAGACCTATTACATAACAAACAATCAATATTACAGATATTTTATGCCATGACGTGTGCCAATGTTTTTAGCAACATCTTTCTATATAGAAATGTATTTTGTCTATATTTTTGTCTATACTATAACACACACAAAATAAATAAAATGGATGGACATTTCTCTCATTTTACTTTACACTTTTGTACTTTAAAATACATACAATTTGCATAAGTAAAGTAGTCAGGTCATCTATGAATATCATTACCTATTTTATTGAACACCCACCTACAAGGAAAATAGCTGCATGTGCCTTTATTATATTTATTTTCAATTTTCATTTCAGAACGGTTATTAAAATATATATTGAATTTAGTTTTACTGTAATGTTCATAAACATTAATAAACAATCAATTGAGAGACTTTTTTCATGATTCCATTTGATTAACATTAAAATAAGTTAAAGTCATAATGAAATAACTGAAATTTCTTAATTACATCAGTCATTCTTATCAGATAAAATGACAGAGCACTTTAAAAACATTCTTTACCTGCATCAAATAAATCAGGTGGAAAATTCAGCTTCAAATACACCACACAAAAGATCAGAGAGCTATACAGCAAAAGCAACAGTTTATGCAATTCAGTGCAACAAAGACTAACCTGACATCAAGGAAACAGAACAATCCCTTTATAAGCCAACAGCTCAACACAGAAGTGCAAAACCCTCCAGCCATTTACCTGCATCTGAAGGACAAGGATCATTCATTCAAGGACAGTAAAGACTGTGGAGAGGATAGAATTGAGAGTTCAAATTTAATCTTTTAAAAAGATGCAATATTAGTATAAGGTCTAATTTGATAATCATGGCAAATTCATAAATAAATTTTGAATCTACTGCTTTCTAAAAGAGCTTTAGTTAAGGAAACAATCAATCAACCAACCAATCGGACCAAAATCATTCAGTTTGACTGGTTTTTAGTGCTTCACCTCTATTGTATGTCTGTTCATAGCAAGTCTGCATCAGTCTTAGCCTTATTACCAAGATTAATCCTTGGCTGGGCTTGCTTATTTTTATTTTTTTTAATGAAATGAAATGCATAATATGTTTGGTAATGGCCCTTTCAGACCAAAGTGAAACTAATAACCCTCAGGCTGAAGGAAGTGCCTCTGCACCTCACTCCCGATTTCTCTCAACACAGGGACATGAGAGGTGTCTGTGTATAAATAGGAAAACAAAGTAACTTGCATTACTTATTGGTAAAAAAAAATTTATTATAAATTAAAAGGTAATGCATTACTTTACTAGTTACTTGAAAAAAGTAATCTGAATGCATTACCCCCAACACTGTCCAGCACTGAATGTGTAACAGGGTTGTGCGTCACTCAGATTTATCAATAGGAAATTTCTTTGAACTGAATTTGAATTAAGGTGCCAAACAGGATGCAGAATTGCAATTTAAATTTGAATCCAAACAGAATTAAAATTACATTTCAAATATAATGTGTAACTATATTTACAAAATCTTCTGACAAGACTTTCAAAGTTTGTCTTGACAAAGGTTTGTGTGTGTGTGTGTGCGTGCGTGCGTGCGTGCGTGTGTGTGTGTGTGTAGTTAGTTTATATACAATATTTGTTTACCATTACACAATATTTGGCTACCATTTTCTTTTAATAAATGAATTAATATTAACTTTAAATTATATTAATAATAAAAAAAAATTAATTTAATGTTTTGTTAACTTTTAGAAATTTAAATAAATTATGTACCACCTTGATGTGTAAAAAAAGATGGAAATATGTATCTTATTTATCTTCTGCTTTATCTTCTTTTTAGATTGTTTCCCTTAACAGGTATTTTCATATGCAAAAAAAAAAAAAGAAAAAGAAATAATAATAATAATCAAAATAAATAAAAATAATAATAATAATAATAATACAACTATTTTTTGGTCTTGGGGTCTCTAAATCCCAAACAGACCGTTAGGGTGAAATGTACAGATGTTGTGTACAGGACTGTGGAGACCTGCAGGGAATTTCACAGTAAAATACAGAACATATCTGATGATGAAATGTAGTGACTGACACCCGATGGAGATACTTGATATTCTCCTGATATATTGTATATGGCCTATGCTGGATATTTTCAGGCTGCCCTTCAAATTTGAAAACAGATCTCCACACCTCTGATGCTTTCCTTCGGTTCCCTCAGCACAGTCTGTCACTGGATGGAGCAATGGCAGTTGCATCCTCAGCACACCGTGTTCAAGATGTCATGGCTAAAACGTTGAAATTCAGGCATACAAATCAGTTTCACTGCAATTTGCTGGCCGATGTGTTCGAAAATAGTCCAAAATATGGCAGTCAGATGATTTTTAACGAGGGTTAATGAGTGTTTTTGAACAACACTTGAAAAACAAAACTACAAACGGCGCATTTGGGAATCAGCACTGAAAATGTGTAACTGGCGGAAAATGAGCAGGATGGCATGACAAAAAGCTAATCATGCTTTCAAACCACTGATAATTTAGCATTCAGTCAATGATGCCACACGTCCTGCTTTGCCTTTCCGCTGATGATGGATTTGACGTACATCTGAAGGGCAGAGTGAAAATGAAAGGCCACCTACCAACAATCATTCCTCCAAAACTTGAGGAAAATTAAAATAAAAATGGTCACATCATGAAAGTTAAATATGAAAGGGAAAAGATGCAAAGCAGTGCTCCAAGAGTTGTGACAATATATTGAGTGCAATAAAAAAAAATGTGCTGGCTGCGAAAATATAATCTCTCTCACTCTCTCTAACTTGCTCTACGGTTGATACTACCCATTTGGACTACTTTCTATTAAGATGTGAGCTTTTGGTGAACCATTATGAAATATTATGGACAATTTATTCCTGGTATTCATCCTCACCAGCATTAAAATGTGTTTAGAGGCAGCATTTACACGAATGAGGCTTTTAGGAAGCAGAATCGGATGGATGGAAATTTGTATCACATGCCCTTCACTCATATATTCCCTGGCTTTATAAGGGCTCAGGATTCAAGCACACATTACCCACAAAGTATTTTTTAGATGAAAATGTCTTTTGCAATATTTCAAATTGCAGATGATCATAAAATGCAGGAATTAATTAACAAATGCAAATGATCAAATTAACTTATTAAGAGAGAAATGCTGCTGCTAAAACAGGTCACAAGTGCAAGTTTGTGCATATGGTACAACATTAAAAAGAAAACACTTGAGGATTGTAATAAAACGTCTTGAGAGTAACAGTCAGACTGATAAAACCCAACATTTAAATTTTAATTACTGTTCATTCAATGCATATTAATTACTGTTCGATTAACGCATTAAAATAATAAATATGAAAGTAATATCTTATGATTTCTTCTGAGGTTCAATTAATTTTGTTACTTTTTTCTGGTTTTATCTTGTTTTAAGGATGTTTAGAAAATTATATTGGAAAAAAAAACAATGATGATAATGATGAAGATTTATTTTTATTTTTTTAAGATTGGTAAGCACTAAATAAGCTTCCAGACCTCAGGTTTATTCATAGAAATGAGCTAAAATGCTCACATGCGTCCTCTGTTGTTTTGGGGATATTATATCCCTCTGCAATAACGCGATAATATCTGTCCATTAATATGTATTCACCACACAGCACTGTCTCTTCAACTTGGTTCAATATCTGTGGGCACACAGGTCACAGGTGATCTGTTTTGTTTATGATCCAGCCGTGAAATCAAAGCTGGCTGCGAAAATATAATCTCTCTCACTCTCTCTAACTTGCTCTACGGTTGATACTACCCATTTGGACTACTTTCTATTAAGATGTGAGCTTTTGGTGAACCATTATGAAATATTATGGACAATTTATTCCTGGTATTCATCCTCACCAGCATTAAAATGTGTTTAGAGGCAGCATTTGCACGAATGAGGCTTTTAGGAAGCAGAATCGGATGGATGGAAATTTGTATCACATGCCCTTCACTCATATATTCCCTGGCTTTATAAGGGCTCAGGATTCAAGCACACATTACCCACAAAGTATTTTTTAGATGAAAATGTCTTTTGCAATATTTCAAATTGCAGATGATCATAAAATGCAGGAATTAATTAACAAATGCAAATGATCAAATTAACTTATTAAGAGAGAAATGCTGCTGCTAAAACAGGTCACAAGTGCAAGTTTGTGCATATGGTACAACATTAAAAAGAAAACACTTGAGGATTGTAATAAAACGTCTTGAGAGTAACAGTCAGACTGATAAAACCCAACATTTAATTTTTAATTACTGTTCATTCAATGCATATTAATTACTGTTCGATTAACGCATTAAAATAATAAATATGAAAGTAATATCTTATGATTTCTTCTGAAGTTCAATTAATTTTGTGCACTTTTGTTACTTTTTTCTGGTTTTATCTTGTTTTAAGGATGTTTAGAAAATTATATTGGAAAAAAAAACAATGATGATAATGATGAAGATTTATTTTTATTTTTTTAAGATTGGTAAGCACTAAATAAGCTTCCAGACCTCAGGTTTATTCATAGAAATGAGCTAAAATGCTCACATGCGTCCTCTGTTGTTTTGGGGATATTATATCCCTCTGCAATAACGCGATAATATCTGTCCATTAATATGTATTCACCACACAGCACTGTCTCTTCAACTTGGTTCAATATCTGTGGGCACACAGGTCACAGGTGATCTGTTTTGTTTATGATCCAGCCGTGAAATCAAATTTGAGGGCCAAAACTTTGTTTTTACGAGATGGATCTATAGCCACAGGAAAATGTCAAGACCCCAAATATAGAGAGACCATAACCATAATATTGACATTTTAATTAAGCCAATCCATAAACTGCATCAAAATCCTTCATATTAATAAATGCATTTCTATTTATTGCAATCTGCAGTGGACTTCAAATAAGTGGGCCTATCCTGACCTGAAATGAAACTTCCCACATACCTCTATCAGGATCCATTATAGCCATTACTTTTGGCCATTTTGGCTAAATTATGATTCATGAATATGAATTACGGGCCAAAGGCCATGTGATTTTTCAGAGGGTGAATCCCACTGAGAGAAGCGATGAGGCAAAATGCTTGTTTGGGGCATGATTAGGCTATAACTTCCCAAGTTCTGTGATCAAAAACACAATCAATATTTAATGAGTATCTATAATGACATTTGGAGGAGCTCGCAACCTCTTCTGACATCGGTAAATGTAAGTTAAAATGCCATGAACCAGGAGGATGTTGTGAGATGTTGTGGCCATAGACATGAAGCATAAGATCATTACTTCTTGAATCTTAATAAGGTACGTTTTTGCGCTAAGAAAGAAACGGATTTAATACTTTAAGTAACACCTTAATTAAACCATGTTTTATGTGATCGACCTCTGTGGGGCCAGTTATAATTCTGTTTAATCTGGTCTTATTTTCACCCGGCCAGCTCAGTAAATGCTGGCCTCTGCAATTACGACTACGCTACGCTTTAATGTCTATGGTGCTATTGGATAATGTTTCTTTAATAACAAAAGTCAATTACTTTTTGTTTTATTTTTGGTTCTTTCTAAGCCAGTGAAAGGATGTGAGCCAGCTTTACACTCCCGTTGCACACTATGCCTCGATAAGTCAAGACACGTGTGCAAATCATCATGCCACAACTTCCATCAAACCAAATCATGATATAATCAGGTCATGGGGCAGTTTCTCCACATGCTATGCATTATATCACAACATATTATTTAATGAGGTTTTCTGATAATGTAGCATAGGCTCTGTTACACCCACGGTCACACAAAAATGCTTTTCATTTAATAATCACAACCTTAATAAAAGGTTTCAGACAAACTTGTAAGCATATCATTAACACAGTGGAACGGTTGTTGTGGTGTTTACTAAAGTGTGAAAAGGCAAAGCATATTTAATTGGTCTTAAGGCTCCAATCTGAACCCCTCCTCCCAAAAAATAAATAAATACATAAAAATGTGGTTAATTGGGTTTTTGCATCTCAGGAAACTAAACAGTGTTTTAAGGGAAAGCACAAATGGCTACTGTCTGTCTGTCTGTCTGTCTATCATCTAAATGAAACTT
>NW_015505230.1:610411-626072 GCF_001515645.1 Sinocyclocheilus grahami
AGGAATAAATATGAGATATTTAAGAATTTAGGTCACAAGTTAAATTAGCAAAATTGTCACACTGCCCTGTGCCTTTGTTCAGACCAACCTAATATCATAAGAAAACATTTTTACATAAGCAGATCGTACGAAAGCATCTGAAAAAAAGAGAAAAAAAGGTCTTTAGATCATTCTCAAATCATGTTGGCTTCATACAGCTCGAGCACATGTTGTTGTGGTAGGAGTTGGTCACCCAAAGATAATTTACTGTCATTCCAAAACTGAATTTCTTTTTTTTTGTTGAATATATTTAAAGACATTTGTTTTGTTTTGTTTTCCATAAACTGAATAATAATAATAATAATAATAATAATAATAAAATGTACTTAATTTCAAGTAAAATTAGGTATGGAATTAAGTCAAATAGTACTTAACTAATTGATGCAAAATTAACAAAGAAAATAAGCAAATTTAACTTATCCAGTTAGAGTTTGTTGAGTAATTTCTACTTGAAGTTTACTCTCCAATACTCAAAATGTACTGCAGTACATTTTACTCAATCATTGTTTGTGAACTTTACTCTAACAATGTAGCACTGAAATAAAAGCCATACTATTAAAATATATGGTTCACTTAGACAGATTTAAGTAAACAAGGCAGTAGATAGCTTGTTACACTTTCTAAGATAATATGTCAACACAATAGAGTTAATACCCAAATGAACGCAGAGACCTCAATACTGTGTACTATTTTGATGCAAAAAGTTGTGTGTTTGTAAGAAACAAATCCATCATTAAGGCGTTTAACTTTAAACTGTTGCTCCTGTCCATAATCCATAATAATGCTTCCTCTATGGAAAAAAGTCCATCCCCTCTTGTCCTTGTTGAATTGAGGAGTCGCATTTTTGGCAGCAGCGACAGTTTGAAGTTAAATAAAAAAAATTCTTAATGATTGATTTGTTTCTTACAAACATGCAGCTTTTCACTTCACAAGCCATGAATTGATGAACTGGAGTCACATTAGAATAGTGTGATGTTTTTATGCAGCTATTTGAATTCTAATTCTGACGGCACCCATTCACTGCACAGGATCCATTGGTGATCAAGTGATGTAATGCAAAATTTCTTACAATCTGTTCCGATGAAGAAACAAACTCATGGCCTGTGGACAAGTAAATATACAGCAAATCTTATTTTTTGGCTGAACCATTCCTTCTGAATTCATAATCTAAGAAAGAAACAAAATCATATAGAAAGTAACAACAAAATGTGCATTTTTGGGGTGAACTTATGAACTTAATGAACTTGTGAATTAGCTGAAAAACTAGAATGTTTTCTATCTCTCTCTTAAATTTCACTTAATTCATCTGAGAAACAAGACTAACTGGATATCAAGTTTTGGGACTATACGAATTTGTGGAATTTGGCATCAGAATCACATTTTCAGAGATTATTGTACTGTATGTGTCTTGTGTTAAACGCATTTACCCCCTGTGAAACAGATTTAGTTATAATTCAGCATCCTGATATTTAATGGTGCATAATTAATGCATTCATATGTTATGTCTCAGTGTCAAACTCTTTTTTTGATTCTACATATACTGACTGAGAAACTCAGAGAAAGAAATCTGTGTCCCATGGTTGGATTTCAAGTGTCACAGCAGACGGCTCATCACGTTGATGGGCATTTCAGGTGAGCATTGCCTCATCACTTCAAGATCTCAAACCCTGACCTCCATGGCAAATGAGCCATATACTGAGACAGAAGTCAATGGGAGAACATGATCTATAGACAGATGATTCTCTGAAAAGGATATCTTGGAGTTTCTTTCTGTCTAGGTCACTCAGTAATCAGCAAACCAAAGTGGGCCATGACATCTAATATTAAAGAAATAGTTCAGAAATTTTTACTTAACCTCAAATTTTTTTAATTTAATTTTTTTAGATGAAGAACCCCATGGCCATTCCTTTTTAAGATAATTAAAAGTGAAAGAGAATTGTGTCTGAGAAGCTCTAAAATAAATAAATAAATACATCAATTTTTGCAATATTCACTTGTGCAATAAAAAGTTCTCGATTTGTGTTCTAGGGAAGAAAGTAAGTCATATATCACAACAGAATATGCATTTTTGAATAAACTATTCCTTTAACTTATGAATTAGCTGATAAAATTATAGGATGAGGACAGTAAAACTAGTATGAAAACGAGGCATGTTTTCTATCTCACACTTAAATTTGATTTACATTCATCTGAGAGACAAGACTAACTAGAAATCAAGTTTTGAGAATTTGTGGAATCATTGTGGATGAATTTTGGCTTCAGTGTCACATTTTCATGTATATTATTTTCTATGTCTTGTGTAAATCAAAGTTGTTGTTTTTTTTGTTTTTTTTCCTGGAACAGATCAAGCAGATTTAGTTATAATTCATCATCATTAGGTTTATTTACATAGGGAGTGGTGCACAGTTTAGAATTATTTTAATCTCTTATGAATATTTTAAAGAATCACATGTTGAATAAAGCTTAACAACAACAAAAAAGGCCCACGTTTAAATAACATACAGTAGATGACAGAGCAACCCAAGAGCTTTCAACAGATTATTTATCTTTAAGAAAAGTACTCAAGGAGCCAAAATCCCTTCCGTAAATGTAGACCAGAACACCACTGCACACACTAATACAGTGTTTGTCTGAAATGTATGAAATCCCTTGCCATTCCTTTTTTTATATAGGTCACTCTGGAGAACTGATATATGGGATCTGTTCGTTTATATGCCTCATTAAGCAGCACACAGAGAGTTAGTATATGTGCTTTGTCTAATTCATCATTTATGTTAGTCTTTAGTCAGACAATCCCTCCCTATATGTAGCTGGAAGAACCTCTTTCCAGTTATCATCTTCCAGTTCAACCTTGTCTGAGGGAGATACACTGGTTTATTTCTTTATTATAACCCACAACACCACAGCTCAGTCATTGAAGCATACTGTATGTATTAAAAAACTGAAAAAATAACCTGTAATTAAGTAAATATAAAAAATATAAATATTACTATTTTTATATTACTAAATTTTTAATATTACTATTTGTATTAATATTAACTGTTTTTAAAAAATATTATTAGATCAGAAAGACGCATCAGATTTGTAAGAAAATATTATTTTACATTTCTTGTAAGAAAATATTTTGTTAGATTTAGTCTCTCGTTTTATTTCAAATTACATCGCAAAGGTGCATAGATTTTATTTCTTAAAATCTATTTAAAGTCTGCAAAAATTTGCAAATGGAATATTAAGTAAATCTTATTTTTATGCTTTTCTATAAGACATTTTATCATCATGTGTTATAATGCTTATTATGCATTCCATGCTCTTTTGATTCAGTTGTGCCTGGGAAAAATGACCTTTCGCCCACTAAGAGAGCTTCTTTATATCCAGAAAGAAAGATTGTGCCTTGCAATTAATTTTGATGAATACGCTTTTGTGGTATAGGCAGTGTGAAGGCCAAATTTCCGGGCGCAAATGCTATCTTGAGTTTCAGGCCCATATTTTCTCCTTCTGTCTCTGTTTATGTCTCCCTTTCTCTCTCTCAGACACACCGTCTCGCTCTCTCTCTCTTCTGTACACAGCAAACATTGACCAGCTGCTCCTTTATTGCTTTAATTTCTCTTCTGCCAATCCACACTGATGCTGTTGACAATTAGCTTATTAACAAGACTAGTTAAAATATGAGAACAGTTAGATCATGGGGACCAAAGTTTGAATCCAAACTCGGCTCAGATGTCGGGAGTAAATGACGACTGCTATGTTCATTATTACATCCAACAACAGAACACCTCAATCGCTTAGGAGTCATTCTTGTCTACATCTGCTCCAGCAGTGAAACAATGGCGGACTGATGACAGCTCACTCAGGGCGGGTTTAAAGTAAGACACCAGTCCAGTCTGTCCTGAAACGCTACTGTCAATCAAACTATCGTGGGAGGGGCCTGTCTGTGTGACGTCACACAGACAGGCATCTGAGATCGGCTCGATTTGAGAAAGGGGAAAACATTTAACCAGATTTAAAAAAAAAAAAACACTGGGTGGATTTTTATCATTATAGTGTGATTGTGTACACATACTGCCAACACACATTTCAGTTCAAACAACTTGTAAAAGTGCATGTAGCATCCTACGACCCCTTTAATGCATCAGAGACATTTCCAAGAGTAGCGTACATTAATATAAACACATGGCACGAGTTGTCTAATGCACCACCAATGATGACAGAATTTCCATTTTTGGGTGAACTATCCCTTTAAGTGACATTATTAACTGTCAAACACAACACTTAACGATAACAAGAGCTAAACATGTTCAATGTCCCATATCCCCTTCAAGAATGGCGGTGATTTACACATGAAAAATACACAAGAAATGCTGAGGTGAAGGATGTGAAATCAAGGTGGTGTCATTATCGTGTGGGGAGTATAAGCCGGTCTATGCTATGAAGGCAGAAGGTTCAGAGGTGTGGTGATAGGCTGTCATAATTCACATGTGGTTGACAATGTTGTTCTGTTCCTTGACCTCAAGAACACCCTGTGAAGGTACTTCAGAAACTGGAGGACGGGAGACAAAACAACGGATGGATAGCAGCACTGATAAAGAGCAATCAGCAAGAAAAGTGACTTATTTTAGCAACAGGTCTCATTTTATGCAAAACTCAAATTATGTGAGGGAAAAGTAAATTACGTACAATTATAATTTAAAATTGAAAGCAGCAATTTCCTGGAGTGTCATGTCTGATTGTGTGAAAAAAAAAAGTTCTCAAAATGATGAACTATTAACTCAGGACAGATTTAAATGCAGTATGATGCTGCTGCAATCAAAAGTGATATATAGAACAACCATGATACTGTCACATGTACACACTTTGGCTTTGCAGTCAATTACTAAACCATGGTCAAAAAGTTTGCAGATAGTCCTTGACACAAGTATAGCTTCATGGCACTTCAACAGATATTATGAGCCATTTACAGCATCACCCCGGCACAGAGGCACAGATGGGGCCAGAACATCACACACTACCCATTATTTTTAAGCAGACACTTGGAGCTCATTCAGATCACAAAGCAATAACTAAAGGGCTAGAGGTGTTCATTGCAAAAATATATGTAGCCCTAATCAGTCTGATCAAAGATTGGGGATTTCACTATGATTAAAACACATGAGCAGGATTACGATTACATCATATAAAATTTAATTAAATTAAAACATTTATTTAAAAATTATAAGTTTTAATATAATTATTAAATACAAGCAGACACTTGGAGCTCATTCAGATCACAAAGCAATAACTAAAGCGCTAGAGGTGTTCATTGCAAAAATATATGTAGCCCTAATCAGTCTGATCAAAGATTGGGGATTTCACTATGATTAAAACACATGAGCAGGATTACGATTACATCATATAAAATTAAATTAAATTAAAACATTTATTTAAAAATTATAAGTTATAATATAATTATTAAATAAATTTATTAAAAAACAAATAAAAATAATAAATACACAAAACCTCAGAGAACATTATAATTGTTTTAATGCTGTTCATGACCTCTTTAATGTTGTTTAGTTTTTATTTTTATAATTTCTGTGTTAATTTTAGTTACATTTCCATTGTAAACATATTCCTGTGTGTATTGTGTCTTTTTAATTATGTTTCATGTCTATACAGCTCTTATTAATTTTCATTTTATTTTAATCATTTTATTTCAGTTTAAAGATTATTTTATTTCAAATAACGAAAGTTTTTTTTTTAATGGTTTTAGTTTTACTTAAAGGGATAGTTCACCCAAAAATTAAAATTACCCCACGATTTACTCACCATTAAGCCATCCTAAGTGCAGTGGCGTACCACAAATCTGTGAAGCACATCTTTATTAACCCCCTGAAGCCGTGTGGAACATTTTCTATGATGGATGGACTTAGTTTATTGGACTTCTATTAAACTATTGAATATTACCACCCATGCACTGCCATTGAAGTGCCATGTGGGAAGTCGTGGCCTAATGGTTAGAGAGTCGGACTCATAACCCAAAGGTTGTGGGTTCGAGTCTTGTACCGGCAGGGATTGTAGGTGGGGGGAGTGAATGTACAGCACTCTCTCCCACCTGCAATACCACGACTGAGGTGCCCTTGAGCAAGGCACCGAACCCCAACTGCTCCCCGGGCGCTGCAGCATAAATGGCTGCCCACTGCTCCGGGTGTGTGTTCACGGTTTGTGTGTGTTCACTGCTGTGTGTGTGCACTTTGGATGGGTAAATGCAGAGCACTAATTCCGAGTATGGGTGACGGGAGACAAAACAACGGATGGATAGCAGCACTGATAAAGAGCAATCAGCAAGAAAAGTGACTTATTTTAGCAACAGGTCTCATTTTATGCAAAACTCAAATTATGTGAGGGAAAAGTAAATTACGTACAATTATAATTTAAAATTGAAAGCAGCAATTTCCTGGAGTGTCATGTCTGATTGTGTGAAAAAAAAAAGTTCTCAAAATGATGAACTATTAACTCAGGACAGATTTAAATGCAGTATGATGCTGCTGCAATCAAAAGTGATATATAGAACAACCATGATACTGTCACATGTACACACTTTGGCTTTGCAGTCAATTACTAAACCATGGTCAAAAAGTTTGCAGATAGTCCTTGACACAAGTATAGCTTCATGGCACTTCAACAGATATTATGAGCCATTTACAGCATCACCCCGGCACAGAGGCACAGATGGGGCCAGAACATCACACACTACCCATTATTTTTAAGCAGACACTTGGAGCTCATTCAGATCACAAAGCAATAACTAAAGCGCTAGAGGTGTTCATTGCAAAAATATATGTAGCCCTAATCAGTCTGATCAAAGATTGGGGATTTCACTATGATTAAAACACATGAGCAGGATTACGATTACATCATATAAAATTTAATTAAATTAAAACATTTATTTAAAAATTATAAGTTTTAATATAATTATTAAATACATTTATTAAAAAACAAATAAAAATAATAAATACACAAAACCTCAGAGAACATTATAATTGTTTTAATGCTGTTCATGACCTCTTTAATGTTGTTTAGTTTTTATTTTTATAATTTCTGTGTTAATTTTAGTTACATTTCCATTGTAAACATATTCCTGTGTGTATTGTGTCTTTTTAATTATGTTTAATGTCTATACAGCTCTTATTCATTTTCATTTTATTTTAATCATTTTATTTCAGTTTAAAGATTATTTTATTTCAAATAACGAAAGTTTTTTTTTTTTTTATGGTTTTAGTTTTACTTAAAGGGATAGTTCACCCAAAAATTAAAACTACCCCACGATTTACTCACCATTAAGCCATCCTAAGTGCAGTGGCGTACCACAAATCTGTGAAGCACATCTTTATTAACCCCCTGGAGCCGTGTGGAACATTTTCTATGATGGATGGACTTAGTTTATTGGACTTCTATTAAACTATTGAATATTACCACCCATGCACTGCCATTATAAAGCTTGGAAGAGCCAGAACATTTTTAAATATAACTCTGATTGTATTCGTCTGAAAGACTAAAGTCATATACACATAGGATGGCTTGAGAGTAAGTAAATCATTGGGTAATTTTCATTTTTGGGTGAACTATCCCTTTAACTATAACCTTGTTTGCACGTCCAAGCTTTGAAGTGATATTTTTCTGTAAATGTACAACATCAGCTAACATCTTGGAAATCAAGCAGAAGATTCTAGATTTACTTGCTCACAAACGTACCCATGATATCTCAGACCAATGGAACAGCATTTATGACACATTTAAGCAGTATCTGGTGCAGCAGCCTGCCATCTACTCTGCCTTAATGGACAAGAATATAAAGAAGAATGTCAAGGACTGATATTGTCTGACAGTGAACTGAAACTGGTAGAGGAAATTATTAATCTGCTTAGCCCCTTTATGACAATTACACCACTCTCGAGCCCAGAAACAACCTCCTCTGTGTCAATGATCCTCCCTCTGAAGAAAGTGATTGCACAATGATACCAAGAGATGAAGACAGTCCAACCATAAAGTCTGCCAAGACAGCCATCAGTCAGGACCTGGAAAACAAATATACAGAGTCTAACCTTCAGGATCATCTCCTTAGAATCTCATTCATTGATCCAAGGTTTAAGGGCACGTACACACGACAGTATATGATGCGTCAGAGAATACTGCCAATCCAATCATTTCAAAGGTGATGGTGAGAATGTAAAGGAAAAAGGCAAATATCAAGTTAAGCTCTGTCATACTAATAAAAGTTGAGAAATGTACTGCAACACATTCTGATGTAGTGTGTACAGAACAGAACTCACTCTCGAAATTGAGAAGATTGTAGTAAACATAGTAATGTTTTACCAACTCACGGGTTTAGTATCCACTATTTTTGACCGAAGTAATATTACAGCGAACAAAGATTCATTATGTTCAGTGAGATTAACTGAAACACTGTCAACAGAGCCATTGTGTTTTGTATATGTTTGGAACTTTGCACAGCACGCTCTTGAAGTGTTGCCATGTCCACTTATTATAAGCAACGGTTATTAAGCATCTTTGGATTTGACTTATAAAAGCAATCCAATTTATGAAGTTAATAAATTAGGCAGGTGCATATTACGATATTTTGGTATGTGGCTGATTTCCAAGATAACACAAAACTATCATGGATGTTGGAAAGGACGAGGAAACACATTTGAACTCACAATACATCACTATCTCAGAGCAGATGTAGCCTACTAAACTCAAGGCCACTGCTCCTCTACAAACTTTTAAAATGACAGCGGTCCATGTTCATTAGTTCAGCTGATCAACTGGACCTTCCTGTCAGAGTATGTCACACATCTCTGCACTTAACAATCTCATCCAGACTGTGTGTGTGTGTGTTTGCTCAAGATTCACACAGACGCTCGTCTAGCTTAAGGATTCCACAGGGACATGTTTTCTTTTAATAAGACAAGAAAGATGCCAATTATAGGCCCTTTGGTTCTTTCTGACCCTCCATGCTATGCTTTAAATTGGTTAGTTTCAAAGGCATAACGCTGGACTGCTCTCTCCCTGTTATGAACCCTTCTATTCTCTTTCTAAATGATCAGCAGCTTTTTTTGGAAAACGAAGGGAATGGTAAATGTAAATGGATAATCACACAAGCTACTTGTTTACATACCAGCCTCTGACTGGGTATTTGGTGCATTAATTCTGCTTATCTTTACACATAAATCTTTGTAGAAATAATGAATGGTACAGCATCCAGTATACAGTTTGTAAATGACTGTACAAACCTCCTATTTAAATCAAACACATACAGTAGCAGCCCAGTTTCCCACCTAGTTTAACTAGTAAAATTCTGCTGTGGCCCAGTCGAGTTTATAAATCTTTGTCTGACTAAGGAGATTACCGGAGATATATCCAGCTGCAGCCCCACAGACTCACATGTTTCAGGACACACACAATCCAGGCCACCCGTTTCAGGCTGGAAGTGAGGCAAACCATATATGGTTTAGGGCAGATCTGGTCTTTTTAGAGTCATACCACCTACAGTTTTGTAGTGTAATGTTCTTTTGTTAGATTTAATACAAGCTATTTTCGAATGGGTTTTGATAAGATTTATATGTACAACCTTTAACAATACCTGAAATGCTGCAAGTATATAATCTGATTATTTATTCATATTCATTTTTGATCAATGTTGTTAACGAATGTAACCTCATGGATTTTGATAGAACGTATATGCACAACCTTTAATAACAATACTGTGACGAGCGGGGCAGGACCGAGAGCCATGGGAATGGAGCAAGGCCGTATTTATGTTGATTTATGATTTATGTTGTGATTTATGTTGATGTGTACGTCAGTCGTCCGTGAGGGGCTGCCATGTTTACTTTTGTTTATTTATTTATTTTATAATTAAAGTGTTTAAAGGTTTGCCGGTCCCCGCCTTTGTTACATTGGTGCCAAAACCCCGGAGGAAGAAGGAACATGCTGTCGGAGAGCCCTCACTGCTGTGTGGAATCCACTGAGCCATTGAGCATGGCAGGGCAGAGGCTGCCACCATGGACACTCGAGGCAGTGGGCTGGAGTGAGTTGCCGGGGGGACGGACAAAATCGCTGCCGGCTGCCTGAGATGTGGATGGGTGGTTGCCGACTGAGGCCTGAACCTGCTGCCATCCGCCATGATGGGGAGGAGCAGGGAATGGGGGACATCTGTCGGCTTCCCGAACCCAGAGGTTCCTCTCTCCCCGCTCTCTCTCCTCATCCTTCCATCTCCTTTTCTCTCGCCTCGTCTGTCATTACCCCCAGGTGCTGCAGCCACCATGATCGGCTCCTCCCGGAGGGTGGGTGGGCGGGGGGGAGGGGGGGGGGTTGAGTGCAGTCTCATGAGTACAGCCTTTCCTGCTCTGTATTGGATAAAATACCAAGAGCATTCATAGGTTCTTCATTATTGTCGACATGAAACCAATTCCATGCAAGGCTTAGACAACTGTAGCAGCATTTGATGAACTCTTTAAGGCACTTTGTGTTCAGCACATCATACCACGAAAGTCTGACAAACTTTTACACGTCCATCCAAATGGGGGGGGGGGGGGGGGGGGGGGAGGGGGGGGAGTTGAGTGCAGTCTCATGAGTACAGCCTTTCCTGCTCTGTATTGGATAAAATACCAAGAGCATTCATAGGTTCTTCATTATTGTCGACATGAAACCAATTCCATGCAAGGCTTAGACAACTGTAGCAGCATTTGATGAACTCTTTAAGGCACTTTGTGTTCAGCACATCATACCACGAAAGTCTGACAAACTTTTACACGTCCATCCAAATGGCAGTGCAGATGCTGGAACCATCCAGAGAAAGACCTAGAGTCAGAGAACAAAAGGTAAGATTTCCTGGAAAGGAGTGATTTAAGATTGGGTCAAAGCACGTTTACTCATTGAACTTCCTCTTTGGAAAGCTCTTGTGTTTATTATGTGCAGAGTTCAGATGTTCTTCAGTGTTTGGCACATATTCTGTATTTAAGAAACATTTAATCACAGTTGATGGTGATGGGACAGTCCACAATGTGAGTGTGAATGAGGGTGAGTCCAGCAGAAATTGTGAAAGAACTTTTGAGCTGAATGTCAGTGAAGCTGACTCAACACCTTCGACTTCACAACACAATTCAGCAGTGCTAAAATCTAAAAAACTGTTGCAGGACGATGTGTGGATCTGTTGTTTCTCAGTTACAGGCATCAATAATTGCTAATAGTACAGCTCAGAGTGTAGTTGTTTCAATGGAGGAATTGATAAATTATATTCATTACAAGAGACAATACTGAGAAGTTTTTAATCAGTTCTGGGTAGTAAAGAAATTAGTGAGAAAGTTGAAGCTGTATTCTATGACATGGACAATCACTTCACTATCTTCAACACTGAGGCTAAATTACTAAGGTACTACACAAGTGTGTTATTGGTGTGCGATATGATGCACGTCGAGACAAAACAACAGGAATCTACACCCAAGTGCCAGTTATGGACAAGTTTGCATATGTTCCAGTTCTAATAAAAACACTTCCAATCCATGTTTAAAAATAAGGAAAAGTTAAAGTTTCTCAACAAGCAAGTCAACACCACAAGGATATTTATGACGATATTTGTGATAGAGAATACATGAAAACTTATAGTCTTTTTTCACGTGACAAACATGCACTGCAGCTTCAGCTGTACTATGATGACTTTGAGACTGCCAATCCATTAGGTTCTAAAAAGGGCATTCATAAACTTGGTTGCATTTATTTTATTTGACGGAATCTTCCCCCAAAATGTAACTCTGTTTTGATGAGCATCTATATTGTTGCCTTGTTTCATTCCAAAGACTTGAAAAAATATAGATTTGATGCTGTACTTCAACCTCTCATTGATTACCTCATGATTTTAGAAATTCACACTGCTCTTTCTAATGCCCATTTAAGAGGCACCATTGTGCAGGTAACAGGGGACAACTTGGCTCTGCATGGACTATTTGAATTTGTAGAGTCGTTCAGTGTGTCATACTGTTGTCGATTTTGTCTACCCTTACGAAAAAGAAGTTTATTCAAGTGTGCTATTAGTATACTTCTTTTAAACTAAAAAAAATAGGAAAGTATACTTTCAGTCTAATTTTATGTACTTCTCAGACATGGGCTTTGTGTGCTTCTCAGAAATATACTTAAAATGACATTTAAGTATACTTGACTTATACTTAGAAAAAGTATAAATATATTTGAGCTATACTTGTGCTCCGAGAACGTTTTCATTGTTATATGGTAGGGGGCGCTAGTACACATCTTCTGTACAGAATTTCCACACACAAAAAAAACACAAATGAAGAAGAAACCGAAAACAGCAGATGCTTCCATATGTATTATAACACGATCATCAGACATAAAACAGCATCAAAACTGTGTAACGTTATGGAATAAAATGTCGACCCATGAAGAGGAAATAATGACTGTCAAGCTTTGGGGTGTTGATCGACTTCATCAATGTTTTGATTATCATTCTGAATCCAATTAATAGTAATTTTTCAGCTTTTTGTTCAAAATCTTGTTAATTTCTTTATTTTTTTTATTTTTTATTTATAAAACTTACCCACATTCAGGTGTTTAAAAAAGAATGCATGAAGCTAGAATAAAATGTTTTTGTTTACAAGCAAAGAAAACTTACGAGTATACTTACAGTATAAACTACCTAACTAGAGACTATACTTCAAAGTGTACTAAAAATGCTACTACAAGTATTTAATTAATAAACTATCAGTATACCTATAAGTTCACTTTTAGTATAGTTGCAGTACAAACTGAAAACATAGATGTAAACTAGTTGTGTACTCAAAGTTTACTACTGTTATACTAAAAGTATACTTAAAAGTATACTTTTATATGCTAGAAAGTGGGCCAATTTAGTCCCAGGGAGTATTGAAATAGTACACTTACAAGTATATTACTAGTACACTGATATTTGTATACTTACTACATAAAGAATACTTAAAAATATACTTGAACTTTACTTAAGTATACTTACTAAAATAAACTTGAAGTATACTACTTTTTGGTAAGGGTAACTGTGAAAAGTGACTTTCAGACAGTTTTCACTGAAGATTACCCAAATTTGATTCTTCGTTCAAAAGATTTACATGCAGTTCATTGTAAGGCATTACTTTTTTTTTTAAATTAACAATTAAAATTGTTTGCTTAATACATTGCAGTTCTTTGAACCCTCTGAGAACTATGCAGTTGACATAATGCATGATATAGAAGGTGCGGTGCAGTATGAACTGAAACTTGTTTACCAGGATTTGGTTAAAAATTTGCTGGCTGTTAAAGAGTTAAGTGAACGAGTTCAAAGTTTTATTTTGTCAGCGATGAATATGCTCTTTTGTGAAGTTCAACAATCTGTACTCAGGTAAATACATTTTCCAATTATTTTTTTCTCTGACAAACATTTGAGCACTGTATACTGTAATTGCTGTACAAGAGAAAGCACATATAATTGGTAGTTTTTTTTACACTGATCCTGGAACTGTTTACTTAGGAAGCTTCTACTTATGAATGTTATGTGATTCGTTTGTTAGCTTTGTGTTTGGCCTTCTTATTGTTCTACAGCCAACAAAACAGTGTAACATATTGAAGTCTAGACTTCAAGGTGAATTCTAAAATAAATGTAATTTAAAGCAACTGGCATTGTGGAATGCTGAAGAAAGATGAGAAGAATGAACTTTATTTGCAGGTTCACTGACAGCTTAAAATATTTCAAAACCTCAGAGTTTAGTGAAGGTTATAACTAAATAAATGGGCCCATTATGATGACTGATGTTGTTTACCTTATTTCGTGACCAGGTTGAAGAGAAAGTGTGTCGATGTTGTTGGCTGGGTCTCGTAAGGACCTTTAGCCTACATTTTTTAAACCGAAGCTTTGTTTTAAAGATAATATTAATTTTAAATGCACATACATTTTCTTAAATAGTTTAATCATCTTGACTTGACTGTATGGAGATTTGGAGAAGTTCTTGCACACTATATGTTCCTTAAATCAACATATTGATTTCTTGGTTCTTTAAAGCATCATGTCACTGGTTAGCCTCTGATGGTCTGCCTGTGTGCGTTCATGTGTTTTGGAGGAGGCGTGGCTTTGGAGAGTGATTTGCAGGGAGGGTGCGATCTTATGCTTTCAAAGCTAACTTGCTATTGCTAGAAATCCAAAATCGCCTACCTTTAAATATTGCTTCATTTTAACAATTTTAAATTGTTATTAAAGCATACATTGAATACTAAGCTATATATATGGAATTGTAAACACAATCACTGTGCTTTTGTGGTGTTTTTTTGTCCCATTTTGGCTCCTGAGTGTACTCTATATAATACCTGAAAGTAATTCAGCATGTCAACCCATCTCTCTCTCACTTTGGTTGTCTCCCTCTGTCTTTCTGCATCTGATTGTAAGACATCTGTCGTTTGCTCCGTCTGTCAGTGTAAGCAGGTGCGTTTCTGACTCCTCACCTGTGTGCTTCTATGTCATGTTCAAAGCCTCACACTCACACACAGGTGGAGAGAGGTGAAGGGAAGAGTCAGTGTTTTTTCAGTGTTTCTGAAAAGAGTGCTGGATGTTGAATAACTGAAGGTCCAGTTGACAATAGAACTTTCCGGCTGTAAATAAATGGATATTTGGAGCTAATTATAGGATGAATGAATTTCAGTTGGCTTTGAGGAGTATGAGTCATGTACAGCCTCACTTAAGGGCAGGATGTGAATAATAGTGACATAATTTTGAGGATGAATTAAAAATAAAAATCATGAAGTGACTACAGATGTGGTCACTACATGGCACAAAGAATGGCACAGTTCATCTCAGTTCAAAATGATTTTATCACATTGAAATTATAAGACAGGAATTCATTTAGCAGCTCCTTAAAAAGAATCCACTTTTACATGGTGTTTGGACATAAATGTGTGTTGGCAGTGTGTGAGCACAATCACCCTACAATGATAAGAATCCAGCCTCTCCTTATTTTCCCCACTAAACTAAAACAGTCTCATTAGACATGCCATTTTGATTCTCAGGCCCTGTCCACGGTCATTGGCTGACACCGCCATAGTAGCAGAGACCCCACCCTGAGTGAGCCACACACAATCCACCATGTTTATCTTCACGCTAGAGCATTTGAAAGCAGCAAGTAAGAAATGTCTGCTTATTAAAGCTATAGAAGTTATTCAGTCAAGAGCAGTGATTTTCTGTTTTTATTTATTGCTTGGCTCATATTAACAGCGCAGACAGCAATATATGTACTGCATATTACGCTGCTGTCACTTAGTGCACAGCTCTAATATAAGCAATTTCTTTCCCAGCTGTTTACCTTCACAGACATAACCGACTGTGTTTGTGTTTTTAACATAACCTTGTGTGTATTTGACAGTTCAAATGCTATAAGACATGAAACAGAAGTTAGTTTGGTACTTACATGCTGTGTGACGGTCGGCCGCTTTCTGTGCTCGTGCTTCGGATGTGTGCACTCGGAAAACACTATATCACAAGTTTAAATTGATATGGCTTTAAAACTGATGATTTCAGTGCGATATACATGATAATCAAAACCAAACAGATGTTTTTTGGCAGAGTATTTGAGGT
>NW_015505230.1:627038-629840 GCF_001515645.1 Sinocyclocheilus grahami
CACACACACACACACACACACACACTTTCTCTCTCTTGAAACTCAATTTCATAGAAGTATGAGATATTGATTCCATAAGCAATGTGCTTGTGTCCAAGCTGTTACATTAGCTGTAGCCCTAATCAGGAGCCTGAACGTGTGGGGTTCAGGCATAAATCTCTCCTTTTCACTCTCTCTCCTTCTCCAATCCCTGGAAAAGACCCTTTCATTGTGATGTATTAAAGCTAAGCAGGTCTAAATATCCTCCGACAGGCCTCCAAACACAAATCAAAGTGCTGGGCAAGAGCAATATGTAAAACCATAGCTCCATGTCCGTTGAGGGAAATCCTGCAGCGTTAGAGGGGAAAAAATATAATGCCTCCCTTGTCACTTTATGCACAAATTAAATAAAACACTGTTTAGCGGAGCAAAGAGCTGCATAGGTCTGACTTAGATACACAGTGTGGTTGCGATGGGAGGGAAGCGGGCAGGGCAGTTTACTTTAGATCTTATAGTTACCTCCAGAGCTAATTTATTCTGGCACGCACACAGCCATTTTCCAATCAGACTCACCAGAATGTGGCAGGTCTTGGCAAGATACAGAATCTAAGAATTGGCTCTGTTTTCATTCATGAGCTGGATTTTGAATTGAATTGGCCACACGCTCCACAGGATGTTGAATTGGAATGGCAGGAAGAGGTACTGTCTGAATTATTATTCAAATCTCTAAGGTCATGTGTTTAAGGTTTTTAAAAAGGCTTCATGTTCAGCTTGTAAATTAGCACATTCTGGGAAATCAAGCGTTAGTTCTGGCAGGTCACGTTAGTCAAGCTCGCATCAGCTGACTCTCAGCTTATCCCCATCTACCTATAGGAATACGACACCTATCTAAGCATTCATATATAAGGTCCCTCAGTATTATCAGCTGTTTTCGCATTGCTCAATAGCTAATTACCCTCCTCCGTCCCCAACTCCACCTCTGTCAGTCAGGATTCAGCCTTCTGATTCTCCTTTGAATCAGACTCATTCTAAATGTATTTTTGAACTTTAATGATATCTGCAATACATTCATGTTGGTTCTGTTCTGTTTACCCTGGGGGGGGGGTTATTGCTGCTCTCCCTGCTCTCATCCATGCTAGGCTGCATGGAATGCAGAGGGAGCTCTTGCCCAGAAGAGAACCATACCGCCAATCCAAACTGAATGCTAATTGTCAGTCATCTTTGACAATAGTGGTCCTGACAGAAATGAAGTGTTATTAAATCATGGTCTTTTCAATAAAAGACAATTTATTAGTTGAAATATTATTGAAATTAATAATAAATGCTGGGCCAATTAATTATTGAAAATTAATGTACACCCCGAGGTTGTAATGCAGCCACAGCATAAAATGGAGTGAATATTTATTTATTTATTTATTTTAAGCTATTATTAAAAATGACACTTGTAGCAGTTCAGTCAGGACCACTCTGGCCTCTGGCAGTAAAAAGAAACAATTTCTTGATTATACACAACATTTGGTTTGGCGGTACGGTACAGCCAGTACTCCAGTCTTCTGGTTGTGAATTGTGGAAAGTTTGGAATTTTTGTATTTAATTAATAAAAATGTATTTATTATTTATTTATTTTTATTATTATTTATTCTTTATCCAAGGATCTTTAAGTAATAGCATTTATTTGAAATAGAAATGTTTTAACCTAATAATAATATTGAAAAAAATATTATTGTTAAAAACATTATTATAAGTCTTTACTGTCATTTTTCGTCAATTTATTGTGTCCTTACTCAATGAAAGTATCCATTTCTTTATAAGAAACTAGCCCCAAACTTTTCAGCAGTAAGTACAATGTGATTATTAATGATAACTACTTAAGGAATTTTATGAAGAGAGGCACTCGATAGATATCCATACGGTTCAGTGACGACCAGAGATTAGAGCTCATATATTACATACATACATTATGTATGCTGATACAATGAAGTAACAAGAAACAGAAAAGCAGACAGAAACTGCTGTGTCATAAAACTGACTCGTAATTCTGATCGGGTTGAAGGAAGATGTATTTGATTCTCTGTGGCATTACCTTGAGGATGCGGTAGGCCTGCTCTTAAAAACAAGATTGCATTTCAGTGATCCATCACTCCAAATACTCTTCCATCTACGTCTCCTGCCATCTTTCTTGTAGCACGGCACTAGCTTTACATTAATTTAGCTTGTGGTTAAAGCACCTTACTGAGCTTCAGTGTAGAACAGACACTGAAATATTACCCCAGACAGGAACATCAAGTACCTGCTTGAGCAGAAAGACCTCATATGTTAAAGATATATAACATATGAATTGGTGCAGGCTGGTTTAGTTTGACCCTCTGAGGATGTCAAATGTCTCACAAAAGGCAATTTCTTACCTAACAGTCATACGTCAAGTTATTTATTTCATCTCTGACTGTCAATTGTTTTTAATCCTCCATTACTGGCAGCTATAGAAAATTCTGCATGGAGACTCTCTGTTATTATGAGTGGATGAGTCAAAATGTCTGGGGGAATGTGACTTTGCCACACAGCATTGTGTCATTAGTGTGACCTGTCATGGATTTTTGCAGTTTGCTCATTAAAAGTCTCTGTTGCTTTCTCCGATGCCGGATCAGCTGGAACTTAATCAGTGATTCTTTATGCAGGCTTTTTTTTCTTCTTCTTCTTTTTTCTTCAAACACGCTACTGAATAATTAGGAGAAATGAGCACTATAGGGAAGTTTTTAGAATGGGAAATTCTCATTAGTATTTTTAAGTGTTAAGACATAACACTTTTTAGACAAGGTGTTAGAA
>NW_015505230.1:631677-632109 GCF_001515645.1 Sinocyclocheilus grahami
TGACGTTCATGAAAGTATATTCAATTTAAGGACAATTAAGGACAAGCCACATTCAATAAACATGCTGTACACAATATGTTACATGGAATATAAACATTGTAGAGGTAGGGAAAAGAAACAAATTCTGATTATCTAGATTGTAACACATTAATACAAGGCATAAATAATTTTCCATACACATATCCAGAAAATATATAGTAATATTAAGTATTACCACAACGCAGACTGTTCCATTTATCAGGATTAAAAGTGGTTTATGGTAAATAACAGTTGTTCGCACCAGCATTGGAAAGATTTAGATTTTACTTTATTAATTAAAATTAGTATTAAAATTATTTTAAAAATATCAGGGCTGACAAAACAATAAGATATATGTATAATATATCTTATATGTAGGATATCAGACCGAATCAGACAATCTCAGATTTGGTC
>NW_015505230.1:633541-636959 GCF_001515645.1 Sinocyclocheilus grahami
TTTATTTTATTTTATTTTAGTTAATTTAGTTTTATTTTATTTTTTAAAAAGGTGGGGGTTTTAAGACAAAAAAGTTGGGCTACTCTGGTAAACACTGAGATAAGATAAGACACACTGCTCTAAGGAAGAAACTGTTCTTATTTCTGATTATTTTTGTTTTTATTGTCCTGAATCACTGTTTGGAGGGTAGTGCTTTGAAGAGTTGGTGAGCAGGAGGTGAGGAATCAATGATTACATTTCAAAGCCTACTTTTTTGAAGTACCTGAGGGAGCAGCAGTATGATTGCCGAATACGACCGGTGAAGCCCAGTGGTGGATTGAATTTATTCAATTGCCATAGGAAGTACAACCTCTGGTGACTCTTAAGACAAACCACTTCCACTTCACTTCAAATCTTGTAAAATTATGGTTTTCAGGAAGATGGGAAATCTGGACACTGATGACAGTCTTGTCGCTAAAAATCATAATGTAAGTCCACATAATTTCTTCTCGAGCCACTCTTCTTGTCCTGTCTGTAGACTTGTTGTTGCTTACACCAATCATGTCAATCACCCCAAAGTGTCATCTGCAAATTTCCAATGAGTCCTGGGATATGAAAGCACTCGTGTAGAAAGATCTGAGGATGCTAAGGTCTGTGTGACGTTCTAGAACCATGGGTCAGAGTGTCTGAAGTTTGATTTCACAGCCTATTTGCCCTGTTAGCAAATTGCACAAGGTTCAGTAGGGAGTCAATTATGGTTAGAGTTGGTTAGCACGAGTCGCTCAAATGTTTTCATGACCCCAAGATTCAAGGAGAGTTTGTAGTCGTATCAAGTGTGGGTATATTATGGTCTTTTTTCTTTTCTTTTTTGGTGACGGAAACAGGCTGGAATTGAAGCCCAGGATTTTTGAATTGTTGTGAGCTGATCAGCACAAAACTTCAGGGAGAAATGGAGGGACAGTGTCTGGACTGGTTGTGTTTTTGGTTGTTTGGCCCCTGAGGAAACTCACTCATTGATCATTAGTGAGGTTTGGGATCCTGCAGGACTGTTATAATGGTGGAGGATACCCGTGTTTGATTGATGTGGGTGGTATAGGGTTGGAGGAGGCTGGTCTGACTTTCCAGTCTGCCCTTGTTAGGGCCATTGGATACTAAAGGTTGTATGTCAATTGGAGAGAAATCTCATCCTTTTGCAGTTGGAACAATCTTGCAGGCATTTCCACACTGAGGATGGGTCATTGGCTGAAAACTTCATCCGGCTTAGCAGAGTAACCCTGAATTGGCAGCTCTGACTTTCCTCACTAGTTTGTTCTTGGCTGCCTTGTAGAGGTTTTCATGCCCTTCGTTTTTGCCAGCAAAGCTTTTCCATTGTAAATCAAGGTTTGTTGTGTTCAGCGTTGGAAGAAGCCAATCAGCTACAGCACAATGTTTAGAGCTGTCTCATGTAGACAGGTCTCAATAAAACAAAGAGCAATTGAAAAGTCCTTATGTATGTTTGAAAGGCACAAGAGCACTAGTGGTCCCTCTTTATTACCCATCCTACTTTATTTCAAGACTAGCAATAAAACGGCTGCAATATTTAAGATACCTAATAATCTCACGGTAAGGAAAATGCCGTAATCTGGTGGTACCATGTTCCTGGTTTGCAAAAGACATTTCTTGGAAAGTTATTAGATATCCCTAAACATTGAAATAACAACTAAATACGAACACATTGAAAGCATTTAGTGCTTGAATTTCTTGATGAAATTGACAATTTGAAAGCTGAGACTTTGTTTCATATCTGAAGTAGCAAAGTACAAAGCACATTGCGATAATCGAATGGGACGTTTTCTTTATGCATCAACCTAAAACAGCATAGATTGAAAGATCAAGTTTGGAATTTAAAAATCAATATTAGTTCATCAAAATGAACTTTATCAACCCAACCCTACTATCTAGGCCTATAAAACTTCAAACGTAGACCTTTTAAACTTTATCGACATTTCAAATAATACTTTGTTAAGCCAACATTCAAAATTTGTCTCAACAGACTTTACTGGTTAGAAAAGCTCTGGATGTTTTTTTTTGTTTGTTTTTTTCCAGAGCATTTAAATTGGAATTGGAATGCTGCAGTTTATCACCTCAATTTAAACATAATTCAAATATTAAAATCAAATTAGAAATTTAAATACATTCTCAATTCAGAATTGTGCACAACCCTGAAGATGTTGTTATTTAGGGAGGGGGTATAGATTTTTTACCTAAACAAAGAAACTTACCATTGTACCACTGTTAGCTATTTTACATTCTACACCAAAAACGTACTGTTTAATTCTAAGTGCCAAGGAGAGGTTTAAAAATGGTAATGAAACCTAAAATATGCTTTGCTGGGCACAAATAAATGTACTATATGGAACTCACGAGGAAACAAATAACAAAATGTATGATATGGACCCTTAAGGGTGCAATGTTCAACTTAGAATAGAACGAATGCATGTCTGAGAGGTGAAAAACTGAGTGTCTGGGTTTTTGAAACACTTCAAACAGCAAGCAGCTAAAATGTGTATGTACGTAATTCTCTCTTCTCTCTCCATTGTATTCTAACATCTTTCTTCTCTATCAATAATCTCTGTTTTGGCTTTTCAGTCCATCACTTGTCTGTAACCTTATTAGCAACCTTCGTGGACCTTTATTTGAGAGAACGTGCTAAAAAGGGGGAACTAATCAGATCTCTGAGCTGACAGTGGACCGGCAGCAATCAAGCGTAATGGAACAAGCTTGTGAATCAATAGCGCTAGCAGTGATCGTGGGCTGACAAAGGTTGTTTAGTAGTAGGTTTGTGCTAATTGAAATCAATGAGTAATCTAATGACAGTTCTTCACCTCGATCCCGTGGAGGATTCCAGTGATTGGTGAAGATTATTGGAATGGGCACGCAAACTGATGTGGCTTTATCTCTTTTTTGCTGATTCACAATTTAGAAAGATAATCTGTTCGATGAGTGTTAAATAACTTGGGTCGATAGGAGCAGTAATACAGATTTAATGGTTATTGTTGTACACCCATGAAGGTTTGTCAATATACTGTTAAACGCCACATCTGACAACACGACTCTTCACTAGTGAGGAATTTAGTGAGAGGGCACGTGTCTGTGACTAAGTGAATTAGGTTGTTGAGTCTGAAGGCTGATTTAGTCTGTTTCTCTCCATCGGTTTCACATTAACTTTCCAATTACGTATCCTTGAAAACATGACATATATTCTGAATGTCACATAGTGATTTTTAACAATGGCTATTATTGTTTGCAACCTATTAATTAGTGGTGCTCATTAAGGCAAGTATCAATATTACTAATGCTCATATTTAGAGACTGAGCCATATTGACTGACTTAGAGGTAAGGACTAGACAGTAAGCAATGTTGCAGTCACTCAGAAATCCACAGAGGCTGCATAAAAAA